>NC_092636.1:28961710-29136368 GCF_039555335.1 Amphiura filiformis
GTTGGTAGCGCCCGGGGCACCGGCAAGAAACAAATTGGCACCCTCCCCCCTCCCACCCGAGAATATCTTAGACGCGGGCAGTGGCGTAGCTAGGGGTTGTGGCACCCATGGCTAAGGATACATAATGCCCCCCGCCTCCCCTCCCCCCATTCTTGAAACAATTGCGCGCGGAATATGGGTCTTAAAATGTTCTTTCAATTAATTTTGTGCTGAAAATGTTTGACTTTCATCGCTTGGAGGAGCATAGAATCGATGCTGAATTGGTCAATTTGGCGCCCCCTAAGGGTGGCGCCTGGGGCACGTTTCCCCCCTGCCACCTCCCCTAGTTACCCGCCACTGCTCATTCAAGGTGGAACTTCTTTAACGAGGCAAAATAGGCTAAAAGCAACCCTAGTCAAATTCTTCAGGGCGACCGCATCCAAAGGGGGTCGAACTTCCCACAGGGGTAGTGGGTAGCTTGCCCGATTGCATCCTTAGGCATATGTACTGGACGTATGAGAAATTTGCTCAATTCCTCTATTTAAGACATTTTAACAATTCCGCAATTTAAGACATTTTAAAAGGTAGTAAAGTGAGAAGAAAAAGTGAACAAATTAAATAATATAGGCGGATAGGCCTACGTGCCAAAACTTGTTTGCATGCCCCCAAGCGGCACACATCAGTGACATCACAACTGTTGGGGTATCTTAAAGTCTGCCATTTAGGCCTACTGTTAGGGGGACAAAGATTGGTATGTCGAAAGGGGGATTTTCGGCATGTCAAAGTGGGGACTGGGGAGGGGAAAGATTCGTTGGCATGGGGGCAAGTTATTCCCCACCCCAGATGGGCTAAATAATCGTCCCAAAACACAAGAAAGTAAATTCGTTTTTCTACCCTTTTGCCTAAAGATGGGAAAATGTCGTATGGATTTTCTAAAAGTTTAAAGTCTGAAATTTAATAAAAATATATTTTTGGGGCCCATCTAGTCGAATTTTTGAGCTACGGTCACCTGAACAGCGCCCTCATGAATTTCAGTCAACAATTTCGCCTCTTTGCCAGATCCGGCCTTCAAAAATTGGCTTTGTTATCACTGTTTGTTGTTATGCTAACGGCCTACTATAGTGGTTTCGCCAAACGCCGAATATTAAAGAGAAAATCCCATCCCGGGAAAAAATGAGACATTTTACATGAAACTGATTAGATAAGCCTATATGCCCCCATTGCATGGCCTATATTGCTGAGGCTCCTATCCTTGTTTTTTTGTGAAATTTTTCATTTCAAAAATACCTGATGGCAATTTAAATGACTTATCCTTCACTTTTAGACATTATAAACAATTTTAATTTTTACACTTTGCTGGGATCACTGTATAGGCCTTTAAAATTGTCTTTGCTTTTGCGGGTCCATAGTAAAGTATGTTTTCTTCACTTTCTTCACTGCCCCGGGGTAAGCACCCCATTACTTCCACCCCCTTGTCGGCGGCACAGGCAAAATAACCTGCAATTATTATAAGAGAACAGAATATACGACGAACCAGTGTTACTTCTTAAAAAACAAAGGATCACAAAGGTAGCAACCAAGGAGGTTAGATATAGAAAGGAGAGGAAATAGATTACGTAACGCATATTGTTCCTTTGTGCCTATTAGAGTTTCCGCCAAGCTATTCATCGCGAGGAACCTTTTATTCGGGACAAAGGGCTTCCGCCATTAAATCGGTAACTGACCTGACAGCGTATTAACGCTATATAGGCAGGCTACTGTCAATAAGTGATCAAACGAGAGTCACGTGAAAGCGCCTACTCTAGCGAGAGGTATATTTTGTTATAATACCACACAAGGGTGTGCTCGAGTTGTCGCACACACACAAAAGCACGATTTACCGTCTATATAGAATTATTTACCACCCATCTTAATTTAGGCGCCTCATTTAAATAAATGCAATAGAGTTGCTGATCGACTACCCGTAACAACGTGTCATTGCTGCCAGGTATATAGGGCTTTATCTGTGTCACTTTCTATAATTAACTACTTCGCAGCTATTATGTTGCTATAATGGTTATAGGCCTGTTCAATAAAATCAAATGGATTTCTTAATATCACAAATATCCATTTTAAAAGCCAGGTCCAATTGAGGCAGTGAAGGAGGGGTCGAGAGATGAAAAGAGGAGAAGCGGATGAGTGGTCGAGATTGTAGGGGAGTGGAGGAAGGAAAAAAAGGAAGGAAGAGGGGGAGAAGGAGAGAGAGGGAGAAGGAGACCGATGGAGTCACAGGCATCTATATTACATAAGTGTAGATCGGGGGGTGGTTGGGGTGATAAATCCCCAATATTTTGCCACGGGGTGGTCAATATAATCACCCCCCCCCCCAATATTGACGCCTATGTATTGGTTTGTGTCGAAATTAACCTCATAGTTGACCATTTTATAGCCACAAAATGCCATTTTTAGCGCTTCGCGCGAATTTATTCCACTTTTGTCCCATATTTCACCAGTTTAGTTTCAATAGGCCTATGCTAAAATTTTCGCGCGCATTTGTACCATAAGGTTCACTGTAAAAAAGAAATCTACGCCACTGCTTAAGTGTGTGCAAAGAATAAAGGAAAAGAAAGTGAATAAAGAAAATAATAATTATTATTATAGAATCTAAGCATATACATAAAATATTGTATGACTCGTAACAGCACTAGGCAGCCATTTAATGATGCCAAAACCTTAATACGTTACGTAATTAAAACACCCAGTCAGATATATTTCACACCTGCCAAACACAAGTCACCCAATTTAGATAACTGGACGTTGAATGCTACGTTGATTGGCAACATTTTCCAATATGTCAGCGCTCAAATCGGACACAATAGAACAATAGACCCTTCAGTGCGTTGGTAGCAACCATCTACTAGTAATACTGTAGGATATGCAGTACTGACAGGGTCAAATGTGATGCGATCAAGCAAAATCAGTCGGAACTCGGAAATAAAACATTTTCAGTTTCTTATAGTATAGGAAAAAGCATTTACAAAGCTGGAATTTGCAGAAAACCCCATTAAAATCAAACATACAGTTCCAAAGATATGAGCAATGAAAGAGTTTCCAAAACAAGAGGAAACAAAAGGAAATATTTCCTTGTTTGGCTATATCTCAAAATCAATATTTTCGAGTTCCGACTGATTTTGCTTGTAGTATATGGGGAAATGTCATTTATTTTTTGCTTTCATTTTTTTCATACACAATCTTGCCACCAAGGTTTTTCTGAAGCAGAATTTTATGTAGAATCAAAATATCATGGGTGTCATTTTTTAAAAACTGTTCTTGGGTGTTTTTTTGGCGGTTTTTGGCAACTATCATATTTTTCAATAATTCATATGTTTTCAGCCCAATTTCCATTTTATTTGCTGTATAATATGAACTTATGTGTACTGAATATTTTTTTAATAAAAATGTATGGTCAAATGTTATCCCAGAAGAAATTTGGACAGACACTTTTATCAAATTGGGTGATTGTAGGTGTTTTTGGGTGTTTTTTGGGTGCTTTTGGGTGCAATTTATAATGTATATATAGAGTGTTTTCAAATGTGAAAAAATAACAAGTTTGTCACTATTCGCTGTAGAAGTGACGTCATAATTGGATTAACTACCATAGTAATAGATATATACAATTTTTGACTATATCGCCCTGCACTACAAACAGGTTGCACTCATCACCTGATAGATTGAATATAATACCGCTCTTTTCCAAAAATACTAATCTTACAGCTAGGTGCGAGTGATCAGCATGATATAAATATTCTAGAGAGTTACGGTCCAGGTCTTTCCCTGTTCTTTGACATCTATGGTTCAATGCATAGGTACCACGTAAACTTTGTACAGTGCAGGGCGATATAGTCAACAATTGTATTCATCTGTTGCTATGGTAGCCTTACGTCACTTACAGCGAATGCATGTACTTTTTGATACAAAAACTCGAGCGTAGGCCCTACTACCCCGTTTATAAGTCCTGTGGCCTTTTGATAATGACAATGTGCTACCTATCCTAGCATGTTGTTTGGGTCACAAGTAACATATTTATACATGTTTACAAAAATCCAGATGCAGTAGAAGGCGGCCATCTTGTTTTTCAAACTGGCGCCCATTTTGGAAAATATTTCCAATATTTTTCAAACTGCCCCTTCCCAATGTGGTTTTATTGGCACAGTAGCAATGGTTTTATTGGCACAGTAGCATTTGTTTTAGGCTTGTTGTATTAGTTTTATCATGTTGGCATGCAGTAGCACCAATATTGATGATTTTCAAATTCAAAATGGCCGCCAAGAATTCAAAATGGCCACTGAAATCAATTTATTTCCTTCAATCATACAATGAGCCTACATCAAGCTGGTAAAATAATAACACACACAAATCCGATACTAAATGCACCCCCACCCCTTGTGCAAGTTGACCTATATCTGTTTGTCACATTTAAATGATAACTTCATTTGGCATATTATAACATTTTAAAATGCCATAGAAAATGTTTCTTGGCCCATACGTGTATCCTTTAAACAAGAGCAAGAGCAGTTGGTGGTGTGCTAGTTTGGGCTACAGGCTGTTTCAATACATCCATAAGCCCATGGCAGCAGGGGGGGGGTTCTTCAAATATTTTGTACGGAGATGTGCCACACAGATTTTCGGATGCTTACTTTTCTATACCTTCTTTTTGCTGTTTCTGCAACCCATCAGTATACCAATTTTTCACAAAATGTACCCAAATTTGCCCTAATTGGGTGCATTTAAGGGCACTTTTTGTCCAAATGTGCCCAGTTGGTTGCATTGGTCTCCACTGAAAACCCACCCATCGATATATCAATATTGCTAAAAATATACCCCCAAACCATGGCAACTTCCCCGGGCAACTTCCTGTACACCTTCAAACAGGAAAAACAAAAAATTAGGGGTATTGAGAACTGCAGGGTAAAGAGTGGTCCCACAAATGGGTTATGGGTCCTGGGGGATGGACTTATATCATTATATAGGGTTTCTAGGGATGGAGTTAGGGATACCAGGGATGGGATAAAGAGTACCGGAGACAACATTAGGTATATCAAGGATGGGGTTAGAAATACCAAGGACATGTTTAGGGGTGACCATGAAAGAAGGTTAGGTGTACCAATGACAGGGTCCCCCGAAGGTCCCAGGGACAACAGTTTATGGGTCCAGGTGAAGGGATTAGGGGTTCCAGGGATGAGATTAGGGGTATCAACAATGGGGCTTGGGGTATCAAGGAACAGGGTTAGGGGTTCCGGAGACGAGGGTTAGGGGTTCCAGGAATGGGTTGAGCCCCATGGTCAGTGTTAGGGGACCTAGGGATATGGTTAGGGGACTGGGGATACATTGTAGAGTTAAGTGCCTCAGGGTTTGGATAATGGGTACCAGGGACAGAGGATGGGGCTAGTGGTACTGAGGACTGTGCAGGGTAAAGGGTACAACGGGTTATGGGTCCCGGTGAAGGGGTTAGGGTTTCAGGGATGAGCAGTCATGGGTTCCAGGAATGGGGTTAGAGGTCACATGGTCATCTTTGAGGCCCAAGGGATAGGATGAGGAACTGGGGATTGAGTTAAGGTTCCCAGGGTTGGGGTACTGGGTACCATGCAGGAACGGGGTAAGGGGAACCGTATGTGGGGTTACAGGTGCCGAAGATGGGATTAGGGGTCTGTCTAGTCTCGGGGACAGACTTTTTAGGTTTTAGGAATGGAGTAAAAGGTCCGTAGTAGGTTTAAGGTTAGGATAGGGTTAGGGGTACTGGGGATGGAGTTTGGGGGTTCCAGGTTTGGCGTTAGGAGCCGGGGTTAGGAGTCCCAGGGATGGCATTAGGAGTAATGAAGACTGTGCAAGGGTACTGCAGTAAGAGACGTAGGTTACTAAGGATGTGGTTGGCAGTGGCGTAGGGTCATAGCGGCAGGGGGTGCCAAGGATGGGGTTATGGGCTAGCTGGCCCCGAGTACATATCAGTTTATGGGCCACTGGGTCCATGGATGGGTCTAGGAGTCCCAGGGATGGGTAGGGGTACTGGCAAGGGATGGGGATAGATGTACCAAAAATACACGGTTATGAGAACCGAAGAGGATATGGGTACCCAGCAAACACAAAAACGTTTTTAAAACGTTTTAAATAAGTTATATTTTGGGTTTGGGTTTAGGTAATAACGTTTTAATAACGTTAAAATGTCGGGTTATATAAAGGTCATGAAATCGTTTTAAAACGTTTTGTATGAAAACACACTACAACAATATTTTTAAAATGTTTTCGAAATGTCATTGTAAACTATTTTTGCAAACATTTTTGGCCAAATATTTTGTCAACACTTAAATAACATTATGTTAAAATATTTGCACCCAGGGAACACAGAAATGTTCTTAAAATGTTTTTTACAAAACGTTTTAATAACATTTAAATGTCGGGTTATATAAACAGGTGATAAAGGTCGTGAAAACATTTTAAAAACGTTATTGTAAATATTTTGGGCAAACATTTTTTGCGAAATATGTTTTCAACCCCAAAATAACATTATGTTTAGAATGATTTGTGCCAAATTTTCATAAATGTTTTTGGAACGTTATTAAAACGTTTTTATACCCTTTATATAACCCGACATTTAAATGTTTTCTGTAAAACATTTGTGTTTGCTGTGCAGTAAATTACCAACAAATGTTATTTAATGTTATGAAAACGTTTTATACCATTAATGTACCCTTTATATAACCCGACATTTAAACGTTTTCTGACAACCTTTTATAACCTTTTGCGAATGATGTTGAAAACGTTTTGTGTTTGCTGGGTAGGAGCATTCGGGTACTAGTACCGGGACCCGTACAGGGATACATGTTATGGGGTACATGAACAGGTATCAGAGTACGATGTACATTTAGCAGGGTACATGGTTATGAGGTACCGAGTTAAGGGTATTGGGTACAGATTAGGATTACGGGTTAGGGTATGGGTATGCGCTGGCCCAGAGTACATCAAACTTGGCGGGAACATAATTATCATTATCATATCCTGAGGAGATGGATGAATACATTAAAGGTGGAATAAGGTTACAGATCTTAAATTCGGGAACTATTTTATAACAAAATGTCATCGTAGAAAGTGAATTCATAATTATAGGTGAGTACTTGAATGTGGTTGTGGGGTGGTGTGGTGTGTATTTGCAATGTATTATGGAGTTTGTGTATGTGTTCGTATATTAATTAACATGTTACTTGCTTGAATTTGGCGGCCATTTTGAATTTTTGGAGGCCATTTTCAATATCAAAGTCGTCGATGTTAGTGCATACGTCATAAATAATATCCTAAGCTTAAAACAAAATGCTACTGTACCAATAAATTCACAATAGGAAGGGTCAGTTTGAACAATATTGGGAATGTATTGCCAAAATGGGCGCCGTTTTGTATAATAAGATGGCCACCAACTGCTGCATCTGGATTTTTGTAGACATGTATAAATATGTTAATTCGGACCTAAACAACATATTAGGATAGGTGGCACATTGTCATAAAAAAAGGCCACAGGATTTAGTTTGCCAAGGCAACTTTCCGCCCCCAAACACCCATCAAAAATGCAAAAAATTAAATCCGCCCAAAAAACACCCAAAAATTTAAACATTTGAACACATTTCTTCAATATTTGAGGTAGTTCATATTAAAGTGTATTTAAAGTTTGGAATGATAATATAAAAGCCTTTAAATGCAATATATGACTTAAATAAGTTGAATTTTATGCCATAATATATGCCAAATACTGAAAATCAGAATTCGCCCAAAATCCGCCCAAAAAACACCCAAGAACAGCTTTAAAAAAATGACACCCATGATTTTTGGAATCCTCACATAATTTTGATTCAGAAAAACCTAATTTGCAAGATTGTGTATGAAAGTTTTGAAAAAACACAATTCCCCATATACTATTGATCGCATCACAAATGAGCCCATAGTAGTCACTCAGTTCAAGAAACAAGAATTCCCACAAAAGGGAAATAACACAGTATTACTGATAAGAGTAGTACACAGTCTATAAAGATCGTGCGAGATAAGTGCTGTGAGCGGTCTATGATCCTAGGAGGAACTTTGCCCTTTAATGAGGATATTTCAGCAGGCAGTGCATGAATCCAGGGTATTGGGATGGAAATAACTCTCCACAAAATTAACTTAAAATGCGACTTGGTTTCTGGTCCTGTAACCATAGGAGTTTCCATGCTATTAGGAAATGATTTGGCAGGAGGAAAGTTTTTTCCTGACCCAATTGTCATCTTTGCAGGATGACGATATTCAGGAAGATGAGATATTTCCTGTGTGAGCAGACACACGGACAATGAGCAGACGACACACGGGCAATCAGTAAAAAGGCCTCATTAGAAGCAAAACTTAAAGAAAGAAGACAAACTTCCTTCTGAGGCATAAAAACCCTAAAAAGATGATACAGATTCTGAGCATGAGCAATTTGGGGAAACTATTAAAGACCAATTAAGTCACGACAAGCTCAAAAACTCAAGGAGATTTATCAAAGGGTATTGACCCTTGAAGAAACAGAACAAAATTATATCTGTTTCTACAACCAATGTGGCGTGCTAAAGAGAAAGTGGCGCCACCTGATGCAACTGCCGATGAAGAGTGGAAGATAATGCACCAAATAGTGGTACCAAAAGTCTACCACATTGAAGTTCGTAGTGAACTTGCTTTCATTCCGTAAGGAACACAACTTATTCTTGATTGCTACTGAGTTTGAACTTGCCTTCAGTTGAATTTGTTTATAAACTACATCATGTAATTTTTGTTGTTTGCTTTTATATTTTGTTGCCTGTCCCTAGAGAAGAGCAGTTTATCTGCTCGAAACGTCGGTTGTTTTTATTTATTTTCTGTTTGGTTTTGCTTGTCTGTTATGTGCACAGTGTATATGAAAAGGTTTGGCTACACAACGAATCTCTTATCAATGCATCTGCGGCAGCTCTGATTGGTTTTTTTTGTCAAAACCCCGAATCCAATCAGAACAGTTTTTATATCAAACGAAAGCTAAAACTTCCCGTAAAAACACTTTTTTCATTCCGTCAACAGATGACGCGATTCAATGTTTATAGCAACACAAATATGAAAAATCTGTTAAAAATGACCTATTCAAGCAAAATTTTGACCCAAAATTTATATAGGTTTTAAAAGTCACAACCACTAGTGTTCCTTACAATATTTTTCAAATTTTTTGTCATTAAATGAAAGAGCACAATTATCCCAGCAAACACAAAACGTTTTCGACATCATTCGCAAAAGGTTATAAAAGGTTGTCAGAAAACGTTTAAATGTCGGGTTATATAAAGGGTACATTAATGGTATAAAACGTTTTCATAACATTAAATAACATTTGTTGGTAATTTACTGCACAGCAAACACAAATGTTTTACAGAAAACATTTAAATGTTGGGTTATATAAAGGGTATAAAAACGTTTTAATAACATTCCAAACACATTTTTGAAAACTTGGTACAAATCATTCTAAACAGAATGTTATTTTGGGGTTGTAAAAATAGTTTGCAAAAAATGTTTGCCCAAAATATTTACAATAACGTTTTTAAAATGTTTTCACGACCTTTATATAACCCGACATTTAAATGTTATTAAAACGTTTTGTAAAAAACGTTTTAAGAACATTTCTGTGTTTGCTAGGTGCAAATATTTTAACATAATGTTATCTAAGTGTTGACAAAAAATGTTTGCAAAAATAGTTTACAAAGACATTTCGAAAACATTTTAAAAATATTGTTGTAGTGTGTTTTCATACAAAACGTTTTAAAACGATTACATGACCTTTATATAACCCGACATTTTAATGTTATTAAAACGTTTTTACCTAAGCCAAAACCCAAAATATAACTTATTTAAAACGTTTTAAAAACGTTTTTGTGTTTGCTGGGATATTGTCCATATTATACTAACTTCATTTCAATGAGCAATTCTCTTTAAATTGCAAATCTTGTGCAAAAGTTAATGTTTTCGTGTTTTGTCATACGGTTGTAAATTCAACGAACTACGACTTTGCTAAATACTTCTCTGGGCTCTGGATTTGGCAATTTTTGGCCATCAAACTATTGCCTGCATTTGGTTGTTTGTTTGGTTTATCGTGTTTGTTTAAGCGCACAGTGGTTTTTATCATTTCTTCTAGTGTACCTTTGTATTCTTATTGATCAATGCTGTTCAGCATTTCTGTGAGCCTTGGAACTGGTAATATTTGGCTCTCGAACTTTACCTACTTCTTATGCCTACATTTGCTGTCTTGTCCCCCCCCCCCCATACCGTCTAGTCTTATTTTGCTTGTTTCCCCACGTCAAGTTGGTGTAGCCTACTCTGTTTCTCTCCAGTTTTTCATATTCAAGGTATCCTCTTGTATCATTTAGTGATCCTTGATGTGTTTTGTTCCCCGTGCCCCTATGACGCTATATTATGATACTGCACATGCAATAGTAAACACTTTAAAATAAGCCTACTGGAAATTGCCTAAACACAGTTTGCTCAATCAAGCACGGTATAAAAGTGGATATTAGTGGTGAGATCAGGTGTAAAATACATCAAATGAACACGAAACTTCACATTTATGTTCAGAAATGTGTCTTCTCAACATGAATCGAAAGGAGTATGGAAATTCCAAAGGGAAGCTGGTGATTTAATTTGTAACTCAAGATCTACTTGTTCAATTTTTAACCTTTTTACATAGAGGGTATGAAAGAGGAATTACTGGCAACTCTGCCAAATTACAGCTCAGTAGGCCAAGATTTTTACCTGATCCTATTGACCTGAATATTTTGTGCAATTCTGAGCAGTGCTGAACTCAGCCACTGGCAATTAAGCGCACTTTGGCGATGGACCAATTTTGACTCGCACTTACAGGAAAACGAAATAAGTTATGTTGCTGTAAATTGCAGGATAGTTACAAAATCTGTATTAAATTCTCCAATTTTTACAGAAAAATATTGAAAAATAAAAGAATAAGCTCAATTTAGCTGAGCTCCCTGCATGTCTATGAGAGTGTTCTAATCAAGTTGATGGTTCATTGGTCATCCCTAAATTATAGGCCTGAGATTACTGCGTTTGAATTAAATCCATGTTGTAGCCTAAGGTTGCTCAGTGTCGTTTTCTGGTTAAAAATCGACTCGGCGTTCTCCCCAATAGTTCAAGAGATTTCAGTTCATAGGCACTTATCGTGCAAATCGTGTTAAAACTGCCGTATTTGGGAGAGTAATAGTACTTACAGAGGTGATTAATCTAGGCTATGGAGCCATTTCGACAACACCCTCAATTAGTGGAAAAAGGTCATTGAACTTTGCACATGCGGTCAAGTTCAAAGTTATTCAAACAACCCACACCATCGTCATCCTCTGGTCATATGTGACCATCCACATCGAAACACTCGTAAAGTCTGCCCCTGGTCAATTTTGTTTTCTTCCGTGTTTAGAAAATATATATCATAAGCTTTACAATGATATATCATTTGACTTCAAACAATATCCACAAGCGGAGTTATGGCTTGTTACACTTTGCTCCTTCAGTAAAAAAGGTACATTATTCTATTGCTACAATATATCTCTTTTTCTACATTGCTGGTATTAAATATCAAATGGTCATAATTGGCGGTCACTTCAAAAGTCAACGAGGTTCAGGAATGTCCTCTCATTGTTAATTGTTGGTTAACCCACCACTTGAACAGGATTTAGCCAAAGCAAACAAAGACTAAAGCTATTTACTATAAGTATAAGCTTATTATCCTCTTCAACAATAGGATTAAAGATTGGTATTTGACTGGACTGAAGTGAGAAACTTGTAGGACAATTATTAGGTACATTATGAATACAAGCTTTATGCACATTTTGGACTGTAACTCGAAATAGAATTTGCCGACTTTACGAGCGGTTTGAGATGGATGGTCACATATGATTCACAAA
Source organism: Amphiura filiformis (assembly GCF_039555335.1). Classification (NCBI taxonomy): domain Eukaryota; kingdom Metazoa; phylum Echinodermata; class Ophiuroidea; order Amphilepidida; family Amphiuridae; genus Amphiura; species Amphiura filiformis. The sequence goes on from NC_092636.1 coordinate 28,973,647, forward strand.
AGGTACACTTTGACCTCTCTATGACGTATGATTATGGAGTTATGGGCAAAAGTGTAACATTGTGACGTGTCTAAATTAGGCTCCGCAAGGAGCAAAAATAAAAATTGATCTGATTTTTTTGAACATGGTCTCAAATTATTCATCAAGTTACAAGAAATGAGAAAAACACAACAATTGTCAAGGTTAAATTGACTCAATATAGAATTCAATGCGAGTTACTGGATATTATCCTATTTTGCCTTGTTACCATGGTAACTACCACACGACATGGAAAACTAGTCTTTTTCTGATTTCTCATGTCATAAACAAAGATTTTGAGACCATTGTCAACAAAATCGGAGCAATTTTCATTTTCGCCCCCTGTGGGACCACAATTTGACCTATGACGTCACAATGTTACCTATTTGTCCATAACTCCATAACTGTAAGTCGTAGATATGTCTAACTATACTTTTTCTGAATCCTTATAATTAGATGAACACGTTGTTGTTTTAACCAAGTCCGATCAATTTTGAACTTGACCCCTGTGTAAAAGTTCAATGACCTTTTCCCACAAAATATGTGTCCTGTTGAAATGGCTCCGATTTCTAACATGATTTGCACAATGGTTATGACAATCTATTGGACTACAACAAAAGGATACATAGTGAATGAGCTAAATACAGCCTGTCTCAAAAAAGAATTGTGCAAGCGAAAAGCGCCCTCTGTGGCAATTAGAAAAAAGTATTTTGAAATGATGCTTACATCAACGTCAAGGGCGCAGTCTTAGCTCTCAAATGCCGTTTGTTCTGTTCGATTTGCTTGTTTTAATCTCGAGATATGTTTAGTTAACGAAAGGGTAAAATCACAATCATTCCACTTTTACTAGGGAAGAGGGCTGTACAATCATGTAAAGTAATGATAGCATCAAGTTTATCAAGAGTTCCTTCGTGAAATCAAAATAATGCATCGATTACACAACAATACAAAACTGTTTTTACTGTTTTATCATAATACAGGTATAATGATTCTCTTTTTCCACTTAAAACAGATTAAAAGATAAATAAATATTTCACATTCTGCTGTATCATTAAATACATTTGCATGTCAATGATTTTATCATGGTAAATACTGTCCTCTTTGTCACTCAAGAAATGTTCAAACACAAACAAATAGTGCACACTCTGTTGAAAAATTAATATCATGTCAACGAAATATTGCACATCGTATACGTAAGTACATAATTAAAAAATCATAACTACAAAAATATTTTCGAGTGTGCAGCAGCTGAATCCGACATTGCTTGAAATCAACCGTTTAGTCAATTTTCAGTTTTGTCTTTAACATTACTGTTCCTTTGTACATGGGTCACTCAGAGCCTCTTTCTTCTACGTGACACCCACCTGTAGCAATGCACCCCTCATCTTTAATACAACTACATACTGAGCAATTGTTACATAATCATTTCTAATCCTACAAATGACTGTTCTTTTTATACAGGTATATTTTGTATATAATATTCTACTTCTATTCATCTCTTGAAACAGATTCATCAGGATCGTTCATAGTTCAATACAGTAGAAAAGGTTCTTTTTCAGATCCAATTATGCTGGTACTTACTCAGAAATATTTCAATCAAGATTCCTGACAGGAATTGAAATATTTCTGAGTAAGTACCAGCATAATTGGATCTGAAAAAGAACCTTTTCTACTGTATTTCTATTCAATTTTTTTTAAATGGGCACAAAATGGTTTTCGTATTTTTGTGTTTTGTGAAGCAGATCTCTGGATTGCCGAAACCAAAATGAATGCAACAAACGGTATTTGAAAGCTAGGAATGCTCCCTTGACATTGATGTAAGCATCATGTCACAGCAGTATTTTCTAATTGCCAAAGATGGCGCTTTCCATTTGCACAATTTTTTTTAGACAGGCTGTACTATAGTATCATCCATGGCTTGCACAAGGTGTAACAATTATATTTATACAATTGTATTTTGACTTCTCAAGATAAAAATAAAAGATTTCTGGCATAAATGGTATATACAATAGAATCAGTAATATTTTGGCCAAAAGAAGACGTTTAGTTGGGTTTTTTACTAGATCGAGTTCAAAAGCTATGTCCGATTAACTAAATCGTCTAGAAAACGTGTTGGGCCACTTTTGTCATGTGCGAGCATATCAAGTTTGCACCGCGAAAATATGCTTATCGTGCATTTAACATCAAAAGAGTGGCACACAAAAAATTATAAGTGATGTGTATTCATATGATTAACATGAACACGATCTGGTCCATGGGGCCAAAGGCGGCAAATTTGAAACTTTCAAAATATCTTATGAATAAAGTAATTTCTTATATCCCTGAGATATCATCATTGGTAAAACTAAGAACAGTTTTTGCATCCATAAATACAAAACAAACGGTAAGTTTTGATATTAAGTTCACTTTGGCTTCTAGCTGTTCTGGCACGACCACTATTGCCAGCATTTCTGTTGGTACTGTTACCAAATTCTACATATTTCTCATAGTTATACGTAATTGTATGCCTTAATGGAAGACATGAGTTCGGAAAATGAGCTTCTATTATCATTATCATTATTATTAAAATTTTACATCTATTTAATATAATGTACGCGAATAGAAATATCTTTGTACTCTATTAAGTTCTAATGAAAGCTAACAGTGCTTATTAATACTGGCACTTAAGTAGAGGCACTGGATTGCAACGATTGTTTTAAATTGTATGTTTGTATATAATATTATATTTTATATCATAATATATTATTATTTTAATTATTATTTTTGCATTTGTCAGGACCTATTGCTTATGGCCAAAACATGAAAAGCGGATGTACAGTAAATGGAAGCTATTATCAGGTATGTCCCACCAATTACACCAACGGGGTGTTACAAAGGATATCAATGATTAGGCCAATGGAATGTATTTCCAGGGTAGGACAATGAAAATGACTGTTTTTTCTTGGAGAAAATAAGACGTTTAAATTGATATTCCGCAAAAACCAATTTGAGCGATAAGTTCCTTCGAAAGAGACAGATTTGACCTAGTAAAAAGTTGACGTCATGAAATGACTGTGTCTGCTTTGCGAGACGGGACTATAAATATTTTCAATACACAGAACGTATACTGTTGTTGTTCACAGAAAAAAACCTCTGAATTAAGTTTTACATATTTAATGGTTTCTAAACATGTGGATAAAATCAGCCGCTTCTTTAGTAAATTATGATATTACAATTCATGTGTACATCAATATCATGAGAAATATTTGGGCTAAAAAATGAAAAAATAATTTGAGCTTAGATTTTCAGCGTGATCAATCTGAGACTAGCATATAAACCGTGTTAAGTCCACAAACTCATGTATCTGATTTCCCTGTGCGATATTGCAATGCTATAGTTATTATAGTTTCAGTTCAAACGGGCGAAGAACACGTACGAGCCCGAACTTTAACCACACAATCTCTCTTTTTTCAGGAGACATACGAATAAAAAAATTGCAACGAGTGTTAACATGTAATGTAATAATTATTCTCTTCGAATAGAGATAAACTTGTTTTTGCAATAGACCTGCCCTTTAACCTATATGTGGCTGTCAGTAAAATGGAATATATTACATGGTAATTCACCTGAAACCTTGTGGAACCAAATAAAATGTTTCATCTTGAAACCTGACAGTTTCGACCAACTTGGGCGACGACCAACTTCAGAGTGATGTTTTTTCCAACTTCTGTACACCAAAAATACGAGTGGTTGTCTCCGTCATTTTTTCAACATAAGGAATTATAACAAGTCCTTTGCTTTTTTCTGTGAATTCTTGTTCTTCCTGGGCTTTGTTTCCTGTTGTTTACTTTCCATCTTACGTTTGACATGATTAAAGGTCCACTCGGGATAGCCACATTGTTTAAGTGCGTGCTTGATTTTACCTTCTTCTTGATCTTTGTCCTCCTTTTCTAATAAAACGTTATTCATTCTGTCCAATAATGTGCGGATCACGCTAAACTAGTGATGAACAGGGTGATGTGAAGCAAAATTTAAATACTGGTCTGTGTGTGTAGCTTTCCTGTAGACCAGTAGCTTGACTGAACGGTCAGGTTTGCGCACAATCAAAGTATCAAGAAATGGTATGGATCCTTCTTGCTCTTTCTCAAACGTAAATTTGATGCTGTCCGTGGGGTCCGTTTGATTGAGATGCGTGGTGAGATTTTCCACTTGGTCTTCCTTTATAATTTCTAAAATGCCATCTACGTAACGTTTCCATAAGCGTGGTTTACAATCTAAGGGGGCTGTGGCTATAGCTTGCTTCTCGCAACAACCGGCGACACCGGGCTCCCCATAGCTCCACCAAAACGCTGCTTATATATTTTTCCACGAAACAGAAAATATGTGGTGGTTTTAAAAAAATTCAGGAGATCAATGATGTCATCTACCGCAAGAAGATTCCGTTTACTCAGGGCGCTGGTACGCCTTCTGTTGGTGTACAGAAGTTGGAAAAACATCACTCTGAAGATGACCATCGCCCAAGATGCTCGACACTGTCAGGCCAGTAAAACAAATTGGTTTTGTCAAGATGAAATATTTTATTTGAGAATCTACAAACCTAATGAACCTCTTCAAGAATACTTGTGGAACCAGTTGCCTCTGGAAACCAGATTATCCAATACCATTTCTTTTTTCAAATATCAAGCGCTGGATCTTTTGAAGTCTCAATTTTATTCCAAATTTGTTCAGTCTGATACCTGCAATTGCTTTTCTGCTCAGAGTTTTTCAACTCATATAATTTGTTTCAGGTCTTTCTTATGTGGGATGGTTCTAGAGGTGAATTTACACCTGTTTATCCCCAGCCTATTCGATGGTCTTTTAACATGTTTTTTTAAATATAAATATTTTTCTATATTTGAATATTTTGTTGTGCAATCATTTTACCTGCATACCAGTAACGAGGTCTAATAAATAGCCTACATAAATAAACACTGTCAAACATAAAAAATTACTATAATTAAGATGGAAATGTCTCGAACATGGGATGCTTTATTGTAGATATTTAGGTTTAATAAATCCGTGCTATAAATTGTTTTACTATTATTTTAACTAAATTTTCAGCCATTAGAGACGTTTGTTACAAGTGACTGCGCTTTAAGGTGTCTTTGTATCAGAAACGATCAGTACGAATGTGAACCATTTGGTTGTGGCGAACATGCAGTGTGTGATGTACGGGACGGTGTCAGAGGATGTTATTGTGAAGAAGGTTTTATGTTACTACCTGATGGGAAAACGTGCGCAGGTAGGTTGAACAACAAAATTCTAATTCTACTAATGAACTAATGTCCAAACTCTTGTGTGTAACGGGAATAAATAGTGCCCTCGTGTTAACTCGTGAAATGGGCGCAACTGACCACACAGTTAAATGGTTTCGTTCTTATTTACATGATAGAACACAACGAGTGTCTTTTAAGGGAGCTTTATCAAATGAACTTCCTGTAAATTCAGGTGTTCCTCAAGGTAGCATACTTGGGCCACTATTATTCATCATTTTTATTAATAGCATGTGTAAAGTAATTGAGCATGGTTATATTTCAATGTATGCTGATGATACCACACTGTCTGTTAGTGGAGATGATGCTCGTGATATTGCAAGTAAATTAAGGTGTGATCTTGAAAAGCTTATGATTTGGATGCGTAAGAATAAGATGTTCCTTAACTCTGATAAGACAAAAATCATGCTAGTTGGTACTAGTGCTAGACTTAATAATGTGCATGAAAATGATTTTTCTGTTAGAATTGATGGTAATGATCTTGAATGTGTTGATAATTTTAAATGCTTGGGTGTTGTAATTGATAATCAATTAAAATGGCATAAGCAAGTTAATAATGTTGTTCGAAATGTTTTTTGTAAACTTGCTTTGTTACGTCGTGTTAAACCATATCTTAATGTTGATACTTTAAATGTTCTTTATAAAAGTATGGTTCAACCTCACTTTGATTATTGTAGCTTAGCATGGTATGGTCGTTTTAAAGAAGATTGTCATAGACTTGATGTAATACAAAAGCGATGTGCGCGAGTGATCTTAGGTGTTAATTACTACACTCCATCTAATTATATGTTTCAAGAGCTAAGGTGGTCACGGCTATCAGATCGTAATGATTATTTCAAAGCTCTAATGATTTATAAATGTCTTAATGGTCTCGCTCCACAGTATTTAAATAATATGTTTAATTATGTGCGTGACAATCACGATCGTGTTACGAGGCAAGCTGCAGCTGATTTGCTAGCTCTTCCACCCATTGTTCATGGTACTGACATCGAGTCTTTTAAATTTTCGTTCAGCTATAGTGGCGTTAAGTTGTGGAATAATATTGACCCGCCTACTAGAAATGCCGTCAATGTTCAGTCGTTTAAGACAATGTATAAAAGTAGCCATCTGAAGTAGATTGCATATTCGCTTGATTTGATGTGTTTTTAAAGTTGTATATACCTATGATTATATGAAATTACGTGCCATAATTGTTTGTATATATATCTAAATCATGTGTTTTTATGTATAATTACTATATTTTATAAGAGTGTCTTTTAATATTGTTGTAACTTAATTGTATATTGCAGGGCCCCGGTTAGAACAGCTTTAAGCTGATTCGGGTATACCCTGGGTAAAGATAATAAATAATAAAATAATAATAATAACTCTCCACTTAATGGATCGATCAGTAAATATGTGTATTCCACTATTTCTCTATTACTTCCTTACAACAGAAAGCTAAATGAAATAGCTTATATTAGGTGCATTTACAGGTGGTTGGTTCACATTTCCTTTGACGCGAATCTTATCATTTTTGTCTATTATTTAGCTACCTCACCATGTACACCAAACCCATGTTTAAACGGTGGCCAGTGTACAGAGACGGCCGATATGACATCGTATATGTGCAGTTGCCCGTACGGTCAGTGGACCGGACCAACTTGTAATATACGTAAGTTCATGTATGTAATTTTCAAGCGAAATAACATAATGTCGATGGGAAATTAACATAACGGTATTTTGTCAAGAGTACCATATCTAAATTCCCTTTATGTAATTTTACCAGAGACTGGATTTACCCACAAATTAAATGTTTCCATTCTTTAAGGGAAGGGGTATGAACGTTTGGACAGTATTTATTGTGGGACATTAGAGCACATCAGACATATCGAATTGCATTCTGAATACGAAGAATGTCATTCTGATATCAAACACATTTTATGGCAAATCATTAAAAATTGATATATTATTATTATTATTCAAGGTTTATTAAAATGCATATCGCAGCCAAACAGCTGAATTACATACATTGCACAATATAAAAAAAATTAAATAGCATATATAATACAATTTGACAAGCAAAAATACAATAGCCCATAACAAATGAAAACAGTCTGCCTCACTCACTCACTCACTCACTCACTCACTCACTCACTCACTCACTCACTCACCCACTCACTCACCCCACTCACTACCTCAATCACTCGCCCACACACGTCCCAACTCATTCATTCACTCACTCATGATGCACTTATGGTCCATGGCAAGCCCGATTCGACCTTTGTGGCATTAAACCCAGTTAACAGGATATTAATCCAGTAAATCGATTCAGTAAAGCAAATAAGCTCATGCATTCGATCACTAACGACAACCAGCTTCGGTCGAACCCAAGTCGCAAGAGGGTCGTGCAGGAATTGGGAGTAGGGCTCGGCGGGAGACGTTTGATTAGAACCAAACAAAGGATTTGAACCGGTGCACCGTAATCATGTCGCAGTGCAGTCCATTCAATCAAATGTTGTCATCAACCTATTTGATCGCAGTGCATTGTTATGTGTGTGAGACGAACTGTCGCGGTTGATTGCAATCAAACAAACGATGTCTTATGTATTACTTTGTTCCGTGATGAAAATCGTGATGTTTTATTTAAATCACGCTTTAAAAAAGTATTTCTTTTGTAGGCCTATTACTTTGTTTTGTGATGAAAATCGTGGTGTTTTATTTCATCACGCTCTAAAACAAACGATTTCTTATGTATTACTTTGTTTCGTGATGAAAATCATGATGTTTTATTTCATCACTCACGAAAAATTGATTTCTTATGTATTACTTTGTTTCGTGATGAAAACCGTGATGTTTTATTTCATCATCACGCTCTAAAACAAACGATTTCTTATGCATTATATTTGTTTTGTGATGAAAATCGTGATGTTTTATTTCACCACGCTCTAAACAATAATTATAGTTAAATGCATTTTAAGAAAAAAATCTTATTAAAACAGTATGTTGTTTAGAAAAAATGTAGAAAGTGATGATGATGATGATGATGATGATGATGATGATGATGATGATGATGATGATGTCTCCAAAAGTGTCCCGGTTTTTTTTCTTGCCCTAAATCGTGCGTATCTATTAATAAGGCACTTCAATAATCAATAATCAGTCCGTGACGGCCTCCACTAACTAGCTACTAACTTGGGTTATGGGCGCTGAATTTCATGTTCACTGTCACTTACTCATCAGCGAAGTACGACCTTTTTCAACCACCTACAGTACCCAATTTCGGCATACTATGTAAGAAACTCATCATGATGATCGAACAGAGAGTACTTTAAATGTAGCTTGTACCGTTTTCGTGTGGCATTCTTCAGAAGTGAGCAGTCCGTTTACCAAAATTTTCGGTCAAATCTCCATTCAATTAACACGGGACGTTGGCTAGCTATGTCTTGCCCTCACTCACTATTTTACCAAAGTACGAATATTTCTGAGCATCTAACCTAGCTGTAGTTTTAGGTCATGTTAGAGGAATATATTTGCTAGAAGTTTTTGAGAGTACTTTTAATATTGGCCGGTTATTTTTCACACATTGACGTTAACTAGACAAATGCCTATTCTTCTAACATGGCACGATTTGTACAGGTCACAGCTCAATGGTGAGAGCACTGTGTATTGTGTATAGGAAAACGGACAGTAACTGCAGTATGTCTCTCACTCTCTCTCTCACTCCCTCTCTAACACTTTAAATAAAGAAAAATAACCAACTACTAAATACATGCACTATTAAGCAAAAAATACAAAACTGAGCCTGAGTGCCACCAAGAGATTTTTGATATTTAACAGTACTCGAAGTAAACTTTGTAAATCTGATGATTTATACTTAACGTGTGGTGGGATGAAAAGCCGACGATCAATTGAAAATTTTGACATTTCGTATTGAAGATATGGATTTTTTTCCCCAAAACACCAAAAAAAATTAGGTCTTTTGGGGACAAAAATCCATATCTTCAATATGAAAGGTCAACATTTTCAATTGATCGTCGGCTTTTCCTCCCAGCTACATAGACTTTAAGAATATATCATTAGTTTTATAAAATTTACTTCGAGGACTGTTATATCAAAAATTTGAAAAATATCAAATTTTTATAATTTGTCATAAAATTTGTATTATATCGTGATTTTCAAAAAATGAAAATTATTTGATATCAGAAAGACATGCTTCGTATTCAGAATGCAATTCGATATGTATGAGGTGCTCTCATGTAATAATAATAATAACAGCACTAATATTTACTATGATAACAACAACAACAATAATAATAATAATAATAATAATAATAATAATAATAATAATAATAATAATAATAATAATAATAATAATAATAATAATAATAATAATAATAATGATAATAATATAAATGATAATAACACTAATAATAATAATAATATTACTATACTATGCTTACTCATAAATCTAATGATTATTGTTATTATCATTTTTATTTAATTTAAACAATTTGTACAACGTTTGACAGAATTATGATATTATCAATGATCTTTTGGAACTCGTAAACGTACGTATATAAATTATATCGATATTATTAAATATTTGCCCTTTTATTTTTGCTACTCCGCCATTTTGGAATAATAATGACCCAAAACGTGACCAATATTTTTGCATTAGAGCTTGTATTTTAACTTTAACTATAGCTGTATAGAACGGGTTGTGTTATAGGAGGGCGTTATGCCGTTAAAATATACGCGAGAACTTTAAGGGGAAATTGTATCTTCCTCTTAAACAGGAAGCCCCGTCTGAGTATTTTCATCATTATCATTATTATTATTAAGTAAAATTTTTCAGCTGTTTACTACGCGATTAGAAAGATCTTTGTACTCTATTAAGCTCTAATGAAAGCTAACAGTGCTTAATATTGGCACTTAAGTATAGAGACTGGATTGCAACGATTGTTATTATGTATGTTTATATATAATATTACTAATTTTATATCATGGTGTATTATTATTATTTTTATTATTATTATTGCATATATCAGGACCTATTGCTTGTGGCGAACACGGATGCGGATGTATAGACAATGGAGTGTATTACCCGGTACGTCCCGGCAATTACACCAGCGGGGTGTTACAAATGATATCAATGATTAGGCCAATGGAATGTATTTCCAGGGTAGCCTCTAAAATGATTTTAAAAAAGAGCATGAGGTGAAGGAAAGTCCCAAAATGACTTGAGGAATGCAATATAGTACTACACAGGTATGTAAGAAGGTGTGGACATAGGGCCAGGCTTGTAAACTGGAACCCTTTGATGAAAGTGCAAGCACCGTCCCAGGTTACTGACACAGGAGCCTAGCCTTTACATTGGATGTGCTGTCGGCATATCCTCCTGTTTTTCCTTAACAGGAGGAATGTATAGTCTTGTGACTAATACCCAACTACAAAACGACTTGTTGTTTTTTGCCAGCCACAACGTAAAGGTAGCTCTCAGCGCCGCTCTTGATATGGTATCTAGTGCCTTCTTTGCTGCCTTATTTGTCAGGTTAGGAATTTGAAACAAGTGTCTCACTGCTGTAGCCTCTGGATCCAACTTCTACAGGGAAGTATTTCAGCTCCCATCCTGCTTCTTGTCTTTCTCTGATAAGGTCTACAACATATTTGCACTTTTTTCTTTAGTTTGCTTGTGCCGTATTATTTACTGCTGGTATGGCCAGATCTTCTCACTGTCTGGTCTCCTTGATTTGGTCACTATATCTGACGGCAATATGATCGGGTGCTTGTCTTCGTCCCACACTTCTTACACTTCTTTATTATTCAGTTCTGCTACCAAGCAAAGGCACGGAGGAGTTGGTCTGGTCATGTCCAAGTACATTCACATATGTCTTAAGAGTGTTGAAACTGTTTCCAAGAGGATACTATTTGTAACATTCCATGGCAACCCTCAGCTCAGCATCACTGTTGTATATATATGCACCCACTGAGTGCGCAACATCTTCTGACAAGGAGGACTTCTATTCATCTCTATCTGACCACCTGGATGGTATGAAAAGACACAACATCCATCTCATCCTCGGTGATTTTAATGACTGAATAGGAACAGATAGTCATCTTTCCCATCCTTGGGTCATTGGTCCACATTGCTACCATGATTCAACAAATGACAATGGTGAGCGTCTGGTCAACACCTGCCAGGAGTACAATCTCAGACCGGCCCTGATGAGATTCCCGCAACCCAGGAACCCTCTCTGGACTTGGACCCATCCAGCTGGTTCAACCCATGCACAGTTAGATCACATACTAATAAACAGCAAGTGGGTAAATTCTCTCCGCAACTGTCGAGCATACAACTCAGTAGAAGTGGACTCTGATCATCGTATTGTGAGCATCCGTCTAGCTGCCAGTCTGCGAACTAGGAAAGGAAAACCTTGCAAGAGACCAAAATTCAACTGGAAGAAGTTGCGAGATCCTGATACAAAGGAGGAATTACAGCTGGAGCTATCAAACAGATTCCAGGTCTTGAGCATGGATGACACCACACCCATCTCTGATAGGTATGAGACCTTCGAAACAGCGGTTCGTGAAGTTGCTGAGAAAGTTATTGGAAAGCAAGAGCCATGCGGACTACCAAGTTGGGTATCAGATGCAACCATCAGACTTAGACTTGAAAGGGATGAGGCCAAAAAGCGGACAAGAAGGTATATCCAATGAGCGCAGAAAACGTTTTCCTCCATGGACAATGAATACAATGCAACAGGACTTTGCTGCAACCTTCAAATCTTGAGTTACTTTCATTTAAATGTACGCTACGGGACCACTATAATATTGGGACCATTGCAACAAATGAGGTGTCAAATAAATTCGGCTTCGACTGTATATTCCAAATCTGGCATACAATTAACCGTTTAGAAAAATGGCCATTATTTAAAGAGAGGTAATTATTTTTTAGTAGATAAATATTATAATTTTGATAGTAATTAATGGTCAGTCATTACATAAATTAATGCATGTGGTAATATACAAATATATACTGCCATGAGAGGTTCTGGTTAAAACTATGGGCCCGAGGTGAGATCAATAGTACTATTTTCCTGAGGGGCGCAGCCCCTGAAGGAAAATAGTACTATTGATCTCAGCGAGGGACCATAGTTTTAACCAGTACCTCGAATGAAGGCAGTATATATTTGTTTTATATCCTTCATTCATAGATTTTTTGTTCATTGATTGGTTAAAAGATTATATGAAAACTCCACCATGCTTCAAGATAGGCCTAGGTAGGGCCTATGCACGGCAGTCCGGTTTAGGCGGTTCAAAAACTCGCACTGTCATGTTCATGTGTTAGTGGTTTTAAAGCTTACTCACTGTCAGTGTTTATTTGTTCAAGTTGTTACATGTAAAAAGATTTACATGTGTAAACGAAGGCCATCGTGCATTCGGGATAGGCCTCCATACGCACGGTACTAGGCCAGCTACCTTCATGCATGCATGGCCTAGGCGGTCCGAGACTGGTCTCGCACTGTCAGTGTTTGTTTTTAAGCTTACCGTGTCAGTGTCGCTCTGAATCTGACTGTGTTGATCTGTGGTATGAATTCAGTAAATATTCCTGCGCTAGAACTGGTAACAATTCAAATTAAACAGCTGAAATTGTGATCTTCTTCAGCAGTAGCAGCCCACTCCAGCTTGATTTATATTTCGCCATTTTGTGTTGTCGTTTCTCGGCAGTGACAAAATACTCTTATAGTCAATGTCGACGTTCAATGTTATTGTTATGCTTTATGGACTGCGACGTGGGTATGCAGCTATCCGTATATAGTAACTATTCAGAAATACTATTTACGGCTTGGATGTACTATTTACGGACGTAAATAGTACTTTTTGCACTTCCTCACAGAATAGTGTGTTTATTTTTGATCACGTGACACACTTTTAACCAATCAATGAACAAGAATCTATGAATGAAGGATATAATTGTGTATATTTTGTAGCCTCAATGTCAGTGGATCGTAGTTACTGCGGGTGATAGTTTTAGATACTAATAATAATAATAATAATAATAATATGGAAATTTATAATGCGCAAGTATCCGTCAGAGCCGCTCACTGCGCAACAACACGAATATGACCACAAAGGGGAACATGATGAACAGAGCAAATACAGAAAATATACAACATACCATAATAAGAAAAACATTTTACACTACAAGTCATCAGCAAAAGCGATATTAAACAGATGTGTTTTTAACAAAGATTTAAAAGAGTCCAAAGTAGTACAGTTTTTAATGTGAGTTGGTAGATTGTTCCAAAGTTTAGGAGCACAAATGACAAAAGAACGGTCGCCAAAAGAGTTGTTAGATCGTGGTTCCTGAAGAAGATGAAGATTGGCTGAACGAAGTCCAGTGCGCCTAGGTATATAAGTGTGCAGAAGATCAACGATATATGACGGTGCAAGTACGTTTTGTGATTTGAAAACAAAAGTGAGGATCTTAAATTCAATGCGTTGTTCAACAGGCAGCCAGTGCAAGTCAATAAGAATTGGAGTGATGTGCGAACGTTTCTTTGTGAGAGTGATGAGGCGAGCGGCAGTATTTTGAACCAATTGCAGACGACGAAGTTGTGATTGTGGAAGACCGTACAAAAGAGAATTACATGTGTCCAAGCGAGATATTACAAGAGAATGAACAATGAGTTGAGTTGCTTCTGTTGTAAGATATTTGCGTATCTTGCCGTATCATTAACATCATGTGATATTTTCAATTTTTTGTCCATTAGAATGGGGAAATATTCGTTGATGAAACATGTGATAATAAGTGCATATGTCAAGATGCAATAATCACCTGCGCCTCGATCGAATGTGACGAAAATGCAATTTGTGAAATTCAAAATGGCGTAAGAGGATGTTACTGTTCAGAACCGTACATTGGAGATGGATACACATGTACATGTAAGTTTGACTAAAAACCTATTTGTGAGCAAAAGTACTTATATACCTTTAAAATTTTAAAAAGAAACGTATTACAAGTATACACTTGTTTTCTCAGCAATGAAATATACCAATGTAGGTGCTTCGGATAGATTAGACATTTTTTTTGCATTAAACACTGTGTATATATAGTTTCATTCTGGACAAAATTAAGTCCACTTTTCTAGAAAACCTCAAAGAAAATACAGAGTGTGCTGCAAATATGATTTTGAATTTAAGAATCATTATCCACTTTTTTAAAAATAAAATGAAACCAAAAATGCATAATAAATGTGTGTTGCAATATAATATTAATGTGTGTGGGGGAGGGTTTGTACATGTATAAATGACCATGGGGTTTAATCCTGTGAAGAGTGCTGTTTATTTTAGCTTATGCATATCAATGGATTAGTTCAGACTCTATTGAAATGTTAAGCTAGACAAATTCACCATTATGATTATGAATGTGATTATGACTCCACCCCCCCCCCCCCACACACACACACACATATTAATATGTTATTGCAAAACACATTTATTATTCATTTTTGTTTTCATTTTATTTTAAAAAATGGATAATGATTCCTGAATTCAAAATCATATTTGCAACACACTCTGTATTTTCTTTGAAGTTTTCTAGAAAAGTGGACTTAATGTTGTCCAGAATGAAAGTACACAGTGTTATAAGTGAACCTAATTACTAGAATTATTCATTTACCAAGCTTTTTTTAAATAATGGTTGATTATGTTTAGTTTTATCACGTAAAACTGTTATAAACGAGTAAGGGGAGGCTTCTAAACTCGATCGTCGGTTGACTGGCGGTTGATGGCAGTTAAATCGTGTTCCATGGTTTAGACTAATACTATTTTTCTTCCTTTTACAGAAAACATCCAACGAAAGCAGGTCGGAAATTATTAAATATCCTCTTGTAGCAATGGACTGAATATTATAATCTATTCTATTTTAATTTAATCAGTATATAATATGTCTAATGAAGCCCTTGAAAAAATTGTTTTCTACTAAATTCTTAACTTAGTACAACGATATAGTTATAGACGAATCTAATTTCACGCATTCCTGCTCCTCAATGGCAGCCATTAGCCGCGACGGGTACCCAACTATCCCACCTAAAATGTGGGATATTAATAGTTATAGACGAATCCAATTTCACGCATTCCTGCTCCTCAATGGCAGCCATTAGCCGCGACGGGTACCCAACTATCCCACCTAAAATGTGGGATGATGCGGCCTTAAAGGGTATTATAAACTGCATTCTATCACCCGTGTTACACGTAGACAAAAGAATGATGACAGTTTACAGCACAAAAGAATCATCGAATTTTAAGCGGGTTTAATTCACCCAATTGGGTACCCACAACACCTGTTTGGTGCATGCGGGTAACCTAATATGGCCGACCAAATCCTTACCATGACTTGGCACGTTGGATTCGTCTATAAGGAGCACATCACTAGTAAACGTCCTATTGAAATACACATATAAATAAAAGAAAGTAAGTTCGTTTTTCTATATACCTCATGTGACAATATTTTGACAGTTCCATCTGGGTTTCCTAAAAGTAAAAAGTATGAAAGTTAACAAAAAGGTGTTATTTATTAAGTTCAGTCAAACTTTTGAGCTACGAGCACCTAAACAGCGCCACTCTTATTTTCAAATTGCACGAATGTTTCTTTACCATGTCTGCGCGCGGCAATTGCATATCTTTTAATTTCATTAGAATAAACAATATAACTATCTCCCAAGTTATTTGACTACAGACGTATACATGTTTACCTTAACAAATGCGGAAGGATTAGTGGTGTGTTGCCGTAAGACTAGTTGATTCATAAAAGTTCCTTAATCAAATAATTGTTCTAGTTATTATCAAGCTAAAGTAAACACTTTACGCTGCAGACCCTCTAAGGTTTTAACAATTTTAGCTTTAATTCCCATGGGAATTATTTCCTTGTCCCTGAAATGACCAGTAGCCATTTTGTTAAACATCCAAAGGCAATATTATGACCCAGATGGGTAGTCAGTTACATCATATCACCTTGGTCCAGCTTTCCAGAAAGTGACTTTGAGGCAATATATGACCCAGATGGGTAGTCAGTTACATCATATCACCTTGGTCCAGCTTTCCAGAAAGTGACTTTGAGGCAATATATGACCCAGATGGGTAGTCAGTTACATCATATCACCTTGGTCCAGCTTTCCAGAAAGTGACTTTGAGGCAATATATGACCCAGATGGGTAGTCAGTTACATCATATCACCTTAGTCCAGCTTTCCAGAAAATGACTTTGAGGCAATATATGACCCAGATGGGTAGTCAGTTACATCATATCACCTTGGTCCAGCTTTCCAGAAAGTGACTTTGAGGCAATATATGACCCAGATGGGTAGTCAGTTACATCATATCACCTTGGTCCAGCTTTCCAGAAAGTGACTTTGAGGCAATATATGACCCAGATGGGTAGTCAGTTACATCATATCACCTTGGTCCAGCTTTCCAGAAAGTGACTTTGAGGCAATATATGACCCAGATGGGTAGTCTGTTACATCATATCACCTTGGTCCAGCTTTCCAGAAAGTGACTTTGAGGCGGTAATTGGTTGTCCATGTGTTAATGTTGGTAACTATAACAGAGAAAATGCTATCTATCGCGAGCTTTAACAATTTGACAGCCAATTATGGTTGAAGTTATTACCCCTTTTTGCAGCTAAAACGTTAATAAAATTGTTTATTATGCATACGATTCATGATTAATCACATTACATAAAGTAATTGCACTGATATATGAAGTTGTTGCACACTTTCCAATATCCCGTGATGTTTAATTTGGTACTCTTTTTGACAACGTGTATATCGTTAGTTTTACTTTGTTATTTATCAATTATACGTGGAATATTTTGTATTGATTTTCATCAAGAAAAGCTCGTTAGATATAAAGAATGACTGGTAATAGAATGGAAATGATATTTAATAACGAATACTTGTTGCATCGATAATTCGACTGCCGAATAATAAGTGTGAACCGGCCTTAGACAACCACTCACTGGAGTACTGGACTCATTAGAAAGGTTTAGATTTTTCACACGTGAACGAGTACGTGACCACGTGACGTAAATTAAATATATATTTACGTACACGTACGCGTTCAAGTTCGAAAACCTATTCCTGTCTATCATATTGGTGCCTTGCCTTTGAAGGTATACACTACTAATTATGACTTTATGTGCACAAATCATTTTGTGGTCGATCATACTCCACAATATCCCGCCAAATGTTTTAGCTAAAACTAAATCGCAACGTGCAGGGACCAATCACAAACTCAACTTGCAACAAGTCCCTCCAGAAGGACCAACCCATGCAGTCTTGCTCCTATTTTGTATATCGTCAGCCTGCTACGCTTTTCGCCTAAGTCGGTTTTTGTATTATTTTGAGAACAAAGTACAAAAATGGTTCAAGCTGACTTAGGCAATTAGCGTAGCAGGCTGACGATATATAACACAATTGATGTCAATTGGGTGTATTGTATGACACAATTGATTACTTTAGCGCCACCACATTGAATCGCATTAATGTAGAATGCAAAAGCGCCATCACTTGAATTCAAAACTGCGACCTCAGTATGAACACTGCTAGTCATTATTTAAAATTGTGCATATGACACAACAGTGACAAAATTGAGAAACTGGGTTTGAATTCAAAGACGACTTCGCCAAAATAAGAGTTAAGGGCTGGGGTAGGCCTATGAACGTTTGGACGGTATTTATTGTGGGACATTAGAGCACATCAGACATATCAAATTGCATTCTGAATACGAAGAATGTCATTCTGATATCAAATAATTTTGATTTTTTGGCAAATCATTAAAAATTGATATTTTTGATATTTAACAGTACTTGAAGTAAACTTTATAAATCTGATGATTTATACTTAAAGTGTATGTAGGTGGGATGAAAAGCCGACGATCAAAGGTCAAAATTTTCAATTGACCGTCGGCTTTTCCTCCCTGCTACATACACTTTAAGAATATGTCATTAGATTTATATAATTTACTTTGAGTACTGTTATATATCAAAAATCCCAGCTACATAGACTTTAAGAATATATCATTAGTTTTATAAAATTTACTTCGAGGACTGTTATATCAAAAATTTGAAAAATATCAAATTTTTTATAATTTGTCATAAAATTTGTATTATATTGTGATTTTCAAATAATGAAAATTATTTGATATCAGAAAGACATGCTTCGTATTCAGAATGCAATTCGATAGGTCTGAGGTGCTCTCATGTCCCACAAAAAATACTGTCGAAACGCAATAAACGCTCATTTTAGATCCCTTAATGCTAGATAATGTACTAGTATACTTAAACTTTAAGCTTCGGGTATTTGGTATAGTGTGTTTGAAAATAACATCGGTAATAGATAATAAACCATTCTTGAAAAGCATCTTTATTTGTGTGGTATGCTTTCTTGCATGAATTGTTATTGGACAACAAAGTAATATTTAAGTAATTAATTTGCTTAGCTTGTGTAATGAGCCAAGTATTTTGGCAGTCAGAATGTGTTATGTACGAAGCATTTCAGCCAAATTATCAAACCGGTTATTTACCCATAAAGAGTTGGTAAAGTAAGCCAAATTGCTTGAGTTTATTGTAATGGCCTGTTAACTTTATTTGCCGTAGAAATGCCGTCATTCTCGTTCTACACTTATCCCATTGCCAACATCGGCGGTCATAAGGATGTAAAATGCCACTTCTATGCCGACGACATACAACTGTACATTCAATTTAGTCCCCGCAATAAATCTGAACTGGACAATGCACTGTGCACTCTCACTAAATGCATCATGGATATCAAACTTTGGATGGACCACAACATGCTTCAATTAAATGAAACAAAAACTGAGTTCTTCGTCCTATCCAGCCCACGATTTGAACACTCTATATCAGAGGTGATATCAATGTCAAACTAGGTCTCATCTATATGCAGTTCAATAAGTTTCCACCTCCGCAACTTATCGCGTATCCGAATGTTTCTGGACCAAGCTGCCTGTCAAGATGCAGTCCGAGCAATTATAACATCGAGGCTTGATTATGCCAACTCTCTGCTTTATGGTATTACATCGAAAGACTCAAACAGACTTCAACGTCTACAGAACCGTGCTGCCAAGCTTATCTTCAAGGCAGAACAATATGATCATGCCACACCTCTCCTTCATGAATTCCAGTGGTTACCAATACCTAGTCGCATCCATTTCAAACTGTTAACCATTGTCTAGAAATGTTTCATGGACTCTACAACATCTCCATCTTACATCACTGAACTCATTCAGCCTTACATTCCCAGTAGAAGTGGATTACGTTTTGCCCAGGACAACAGGCTTCTCATTGTTCCGCATACACGCACTCTAACTGGTGATAAAGCCTTCTTTGTAGCAGGACCTTTTCTTTGGAACAAACTCCCTCACCATATCCGCCACTCTCCAACGCTGGCAACCTTCCGGTCTAAGCTAAAAACTCATTTGTTTAATATTTGATTTGTCATTTGTTATTGTGTGTTGTTTTTCTTATTTATTTTCTTTTGTAAAGCGCTGTGATACATAGTTTCTCTTTGTAAGAGCGCTATATAAGTGCCTGCATAGCATAGCATAGCCTGGATTAATTACCATTAGTCCAGGATATACGAGGGTTTAATGTGCATCCACCAGGACTCTACCAAACCAGCTTTTTAGCTTCCTTTTATAGTCCTATAACACTTTCAAGATGTTAACCAAAATAATTCCTGGCACTCCGACTATATTCAAGTAATGTTGCTCAAAACTGGTTAAAAGGCACACCATATTTTTCTTTTCATTTGAAGGATCCAGAAAAGAATAGTTTGACCTACCTGCGACATACCGTTCTTGAGTTATAAACAAAAAGACAGGGGCCAAAAATTAAAAAAATGCTCCGATTTCAACGCAAATGGTCTCTAATTACTCATCATGTAAAAACAAGAAGAAATCATTTGCACTGTCTAAAGTGCTTCGTTATTGACATAATTGGGCAATACAATCTCATTACCAATATACAACTGCATCATCAATTTGGGAATTACGATCATTGTACTACAGGAAAGACAATAAACTGACAGAAGAGGAAGATATAATGGGGCCAACAACTGCATAATGATGCTCCGGTTAATTGGTTTGAACTGTCTATAATGCTTCGTTATTGGAGTAGTGGAGCGATAAAGAAATTTGGCCACATCCATTTCCACTGCGCACAAAACACTTAAATCCGATAGTTCGTACCAAGTATCTGTTCATATGAAGACTTCACAAAACTTCCCCGACCAGCTATCTACAGCGACCCCCTTCGTTCACCAGGTCACTTGTGCCCGGCCGAAGTTTCGTCAGCGTTATCTCCTAGATTTCAGCTGTTGATGCCTATATAATTATGCTCGACATAAAAAAGTAACTCAGCCATTTAAATCGCCTGTATATTTTTAGAACTGTTAATTGTTTTCACAATAATTTAACATAAAAAGAACGATGGTTTATCTATGCGCATTTTGATGCTTCATTTTGGATGCCGTCCAATTCGTTCAATATTAACACCACAGTAGTGCTTTTAGAGAAACATCCCCGAATTTAATAGTTGCATTTTCCTCACGGTTGTTTGATGGCATGTAGAACTGTTTTAATTTGTAAACAAATCTGAACACTGAATGGCCCTATTTATCTTAAATCTTGTTTTCATCTTTAAAAGGGGTAGACACCTGTATAATGGCATTAACACATCATAAAAATGATTAACATTTAGCAAGAAAATTTTCAAACTACTTTTTATCATGAAATGAAAGGAATAAATCATATTATTGGGCTATATTAAATTAAAAAATATATGTAAATAGTGCCCTCAATTTGTACACAAATGTACAATTTAGACAATATAAATAAGCACAAAAGGCAGAAAAAGATGGAAAAAATTGATAAACAAAAGCAAATCTAGATCTAAGATTAACAAGAGCGATAACCGCACCATAGCTGAACCATGTGGCTTCGGCAGTATATTGTGGTAGGCCTATACCACTGTCACCCGGAGTCTGTAATGGACATAATCTCGAAATGCTACGAAGGTATGGGGAAAAGTAAAGAATATAAAATAAACTAGAGCAACTGTGCCCTTTGCAAGGGCATGAGGTAAGTTAGGCGGATGACTGTGACGATCTGATCAAGCAGCAATACTGTGCTGGATAGTAGTAAGATCTTGATCGTGGAAAAGTTGACTTTTGACCTCTGTATGACCCCTTAATGACCTTAAATGAGTTTTAAAATATTAAAAACATGTTAAGAATGTCACAAGGATCATTGCATTTAAATTTCAGCTCAATTGAAGCATTTTGAAAACTTGACCTTTGACCCCTTTATTGCCCCTTAATGACCTTTAATGAATTTTAAAATATTTTCAACATGTTTAGAATATCATAAGGATCATTGCGTTTAAATTTCAGCTCAATCGGAGCATTTTGGAAAACTTGACCTTTGACCCCTTTATGACCCCCTAATGGCCTTAAATGAATCTGAAAATGTTTTTAAAATGTTTAGAATGTCATATGGATCATTGCATATAAATTTCAGCTCAATTGGAGCATTTTGAAAAACTTGACCTTTGACCCCTTTATGACCCCTTGATGACCTTAAATGAATTTTAAAATATTTTGTAAATGTTAAGAATGTCATAAGGATCATTGCATTTAAATTTCAGCTCAATTGGAGCATTTTGAAACACTTGACCTTTGACCCCTTTATGACCCCTTAATGACCTTAAATAAATTTTAAAATGTTTTAAACATGTTTAGAATGTCATAAGGATCATTGTATTTAAATTTAAGCTCAATTGGAGCATTTTCGGTTAAAATGACCTTTTATGACCCCTGTGACCCCTGGATGACCTCTGTCATTTGGAAATATTTTTATTATATTCTTTATATTTTTCTCTTTCATATGACACCACTTGTGGGGTCATACCTTCGTGGCATTTAGAGATATGTCCATTTTATACCAAATGGTTAGTCAGTTAGTAAGCTAGTAAGTAAGAAAGCTAGTAAGCTAGTAAGTAAGTAAGCTAGTAACATTCACTAATATAGGCTGATACCATTTCATGGTTCAGCAAAAATGGCAAAAAATATATGTGTATATTATGTGATAGCTGTTGATTTTGTAAAGATTGTTTTGTTAGAAACATTAATAAATGATTGCATCAAACAACCGTATATCCTCCGAGCAAATAATGGTTATTACGCAAGCATTGTCGGATGTAAAAACTGTCATTTTTCTTCGCTCTGAATTCAAGTCAATACGATTTACTGCAACTCTTATATTCGATGATTTTTTTCTGCTACTACTTTACTTTATTATAAAATTTGATCGATTGAGGCCATATTTATTGGTCGAGCTATGAGACTAATACATATTAGGCGTAAAGCATCGAATTGTATCATTGTCATCTTTTGGATCCAATATTTTAAACACACTTGGATTCATCAAAACATAATAATGAACGACATTGGACGAATGAGGTACCAAAATGCACATAAATATACCTTCTTTGCTGAACCATGAAATGGTATCAGTCTATATGTTACTTACTTACTTACTTACTTACTTACTTACTTACTTACTTACTTACTTACTTACTTACTTACTTACTTACTTACTTACTTACTTACTCGCTTTTTGGTCTGAAATGGGTATATCTCCAAATGCCAATAAGGTATGACCACCCAGGTGGTGTCAAATGAAAGAGAAAATTGTGAAAATATAATGAAAATATTTTCGCACCCGTGGTGACACTCATCACCCGGGTGCATATTCCTATGGGTCCTTTTTATACTCAAAATGCCAAGAAGGTATGACCCCCTGACTGGTGTCAAATAAAAGAGAAAAAGTAAAGAACATACAGAATATAATAAAAATATTTTCCCCACCGTGGGTGACACTCTTCATAAGACCCTGGTCAATAGTCCTATTTTTTGTCCATATATCGAAATGCTAAGAATGTATGACCCCCAAGTGGTGTCACATGATGGATAAAAAAGTAAAAAATATAATGAAATATATTCCTCACCGGGGGTGACACTCCTCATGTCCGAAACATGTAATAGTGGTATACTACAATATACTGCCAAAGCTGCATGGTTCAGTTATGGTGCGGTAACCGCTCTAGTTTCTATGTTAACTTATTATGAATACGATTTTAATCGTATTCAAACTTTTAAAAAATGTCTAAAGCAAGCAATATTTACAAGGGATGAGTAACGTTTTGTGCAGTCTTTATAAGACCTTGGGTGTTTTAGCAGCCAGTCAGCAATTTGACGTACACAATAGATATTATATTACACATGGTTTTATTTACCCTTTTTTAGGTCATGTATGTTGAAACGTTAATTGATATTATCTAGTCTTTGGAATCCACAAACACATTAGTGGTTAACATGATGCATCAGATTAAAAGTATTGTGCACATGTTTTGAGGACGTGGCGGGGGAGTGTGCAGTTGTATGGAATGACAGAAAGGACATAAATGTCTATAAGCAGTGATAAGGGAATGACGGCATCTAGTATAAAGTACTTTCTCAAAGCAAAAAGTACCCAAAGCAAGTATTTTTCCTTTGTGTAAATTTGACCCAAAACAAGTATTTTGCGGTTGTTTTCCTACCCTAAGCAAGTATTTTTTTAACTTTTATACCCAAAACAAGAAGGGTTTTTTTTTACATAATATGAGCTGACTTTTGTTGGCATGTGGGTGAACTTGAAGAACCCTTTTCGATTATCAACTGTGTGATTAAGGTACCCTTTTTTTCGTCTGGCGGTGAAAAAGACTCTTTGTCCCCGTATTTTTGTACGCGGGTGATATACAACTCCGGATACAAAGTGCCCCTGCGGGGGACTTTATTCCGTTCTTCATATCAGTAGCCACTTTTGAGTGCATCTTTTAGAGTATATGAATCAAATCTTGATCTAAGTCATTACCTAACAACCATTCCAATATAAAATCGCATTTTTTTTGTATTTTCAAATGTTGCTTTAATTCGTTTTCAGTTATATTCAATCTGATTTTTTTGCTAACAGAAACGTTTTCATATAGTTAATGATATTGATTTAAAAGTCTGTAAAAACTGCAAGCGTGCGTAATGCACTTTTAAAGGGCATAAAGCCGTTTTAAAATTAACAGATGTAAAAACAAAAACAATAGCTATAAAAACAGGTGGTACATATATGTTAGTGCAAAACATCCATTCTAGTACAGCTGATAACCTGAAGCACTGAGTACTTTCTGTTAAAAGCAAAATGTTTCATTACTCTACAACAGTAGGACAAACTATACATTTGATTAGTTAATGTTTTCAGACGAATAATTTGGCATTATATTTCAACAGTTCAACAAGATCATAGCATATTTCAACCCTTTATGACCTTTCGTGACCTCAAAAGGCAATCCAAAAATGACTCTGTATCTTAGAATCAACATTGGACATTATATACACTTCATGTGTGGAAACTCTCGTGCTTCTAACAAAAAGTACCCAAATGGCTCACAATTTGGCATCCTCAGTTCTACTACTCGTGTAGTGCTGCATTTTTTATATTTGACTACTAGGTAAAAGGAATACATTTAAAATCGCTGATACAAGTTGGATTGTGTGTGGCGATGCAGGCTTAAAGAGCGATTTCGTCAAAATTGGTCAGAGTATACCAAAAACATTAATTTGGGCACCTCTTACTGGAAACCATAGAACAGAGCAGTCCATGGTAATTTAGCAACAAAATAATGTGTTAAAAACTACACTAATGTATATTTTCTCACACTTAAAGTTTCAGGAAAAGTATATTATTTCAAGTATAGATATTATGTGATGTACCGTATTCTATAGTATAAGATGTTTTTTTAAATTTATACTTATATTTATATTTAATGTGATTTGTTGTGAATTATGGGAAATAAATTATCTGGTATCTTGTATCTTGTATAAGCAAAAGGGGAAGTTTTGACCTTCACAGTTGAAAAATATATCTGATTCTTATCAAGATGGTCTTAACATAATGGTTTATAATAAGATTTAGGGTGCTTCATTTCTAAGGTACAATCGGTCACGGTCAATTGTAATCAATAAGGATTTAAAATTTTGTTTGTTTGCCGTGTAACCTTGGGAATCAAACTTGCTATATAAGTGAAACATCTTTACTGTAGTTCTTCATAGGAACCATGTGGGACCATTTTGTTAGGTATTTCAGTAATTTTACAAATTTGACCTACGAAGAGGTTAGAAATTGACCCTTGACCTTTTTCCTTATAACTTGAAAATGGTTCATCATAGAAAACTGTACTTTTACTGATTCCTTGAGACCTGATGAATGCATTGGTGTTGGGTTTTATCACAATATGGGAACTCTCGAAATTTGAACCCTCTTTTCATTGATATCCATATGTCCATATTTTTGGGGGCGTTTCTGAAAGAAATTAATCCTAGTGACCCACATAATCTTCATGGCCAGTCTTGTGATGTCTTTTGTCTGGTTCTGTCCCATCACTTTTTTACCCTGCTTCACTATCGTTGTCAAACTAAAGAATATTCCTCTCCCACAATCATTAAAACAAAGTATTTTTAAAGCAACCGATACATATTTACTTTGCGAAGTAAATATCACCACCTTTTTCGTATCTCTCAACATGCAACATGTGGTTGACTTTGCATTTGAGCTGTTCCAATTGAAATCAGTACACCACCTGTGGAAGACATGGCCTTAATCTCCCACACAGGGGATGTAGATGTAAAACGGAGTCACCCATTCATGATATCCCCCATTTGAAATCCACACTGCCTGTGTGGGAGATTAAGATAATGTCTTTTATAGTGGGTGTATGTATTCCATCTGTAATATGCCATTACGTAGCTATGCTGCCAATGAACAGGGACAATAAGTACTAAACAACAGTTGCAAAACAATGAGCAATTATAATAGTGCCACGTTAAATGTGGCTAATGGAAAATCAGCAGACCACATGTACGCATTTTGAATCACGTGGCAAATTAATTAACATTACTACTCAATGTTTCGAGCTGACTTTGTAATTATAATTTAATTGACGATAAACCATCATCCTGTCAAGACGTAGAGCAGAGTGAACTTTGAAAGGTAAAACTTTGTAATATTTTGAAATCCATAATCATTATGGTCTAAAAGAGGTTTTGCAAAATATTCAGAGCAGCTTTGCGGTATTTGTAGCGTGGTAATTATTGAGATAGCGCACTGCTTTTTATGGATGAAAACAAAATAACATGTTCTAATGAGTACTTGCCGTACTTATTGTGTATTTGCTTCTTAATATTTTGAAATCCATAATCATTATGGTCTAAAAGAGGTTTTGCAAAATATTCAGACCAGCTTTGCGGTATTTGTAGCGTGGTAATTATTGAGATAGCGCACTGCTTTTTATGGATGAAAACAAAATAACATGTTCTAATGAGTACTTGCCGTACTTATTGTGTATTTGCTTCTTAATATTTTGAAATCCATAATCATTATGGTCTAAAAGAGGTTTTGCAAAATATTCAGACCAGCTTTGCGGTATTTGTAGCGTGGTAATTATTGAGATAGCGCACTGCTTTTTATGGATGAAAACAAAATAACATGTTCTAATGAGTACTTGCCGTACTTATTGTGTATTTGCTTCTTGAGGAAGCAAAATATAATTTTGACTGAGCCATACACAAGTGAATTTTAAAGTGTAATTAGTGAAAAGTATTTATATTATATGGTGAGGTATCATGTAACATGGAAATGGTTAACTATGAAATGAGCAAAAAGAAGTTGATAATGACTCGATTTTTTTTTCTCGTTTTTTTGATCATTTTACAGAACTAATACTTTAAGAACTGAGGTAGAACGCGTACCTACTTACTTGCTTGTTTGTTTACTTACTTACTAATTCAAAGAATTATGACTTTATGTCCTCCTATAGAACTGCAAACTAAACGGCCAAATAACCAGTAGGGTTTCTGTCGCTTTACCTTGACATTTCAGCTCAAAATGGACAGAAACCCTTCCTGATAATTATTACTAGTATTATTTCAGCATTTTCAGTATATAGTAACAAATTTAAAATTAGAAGGAAATCGTACATGAAGGCTTTACTTACGTACTTTACTTACTTATGGCATAAACAGGTGAAAAGGCTTCAAATAGGCGAATCCCATCATGGATTGCAGGAGTGATGTGGTAATCGTGTTGACACTCGTATTTCAACTTTGCCTCACCCAAGGACAACAACCAGTCGTGGTGCAGGTTGCAGAAGAAGGATGTGAAGATAATCTAGAAACGCTGAAAGATATACCAAAAATAAACCCGCACAACTGTAAAGGTAAGGTCGATATTTTTTTACTTACGTTTTCTGACATTCATTAATAAGAAATTATGGGATTTGGATTTTTTTTTGGTGTTTGATTGTTTTTTGGTGTTTTTTAATATGATGTTCCAATTTTTTTTAACGATATTGTCAAACTGTTTTTGATAGGTTAAATTGGGAACTGTACAGGGTGTCCCAGATACAAATAAACGAGTGAATGAATTTAGAAATAAATCGAGAAATGGGCATTGGAATCAAAACATTTAAAATGCAGGGCGTGGTGCTTTTTATTTTGCATCATACTCACATTTTATTTGATTCTTTTGACTGGTTGTGAAAAAATAAGTGATTACATAATACACGCACCAATGCAATACATTTCAAGTTTGATCAACAGGTGCTTTTTTCATATTCGTTCACCTCTTCCTCTTACCTATTTTTTATAATCCTACGGTGTTTTTATTAATCATGCTTTCACTGAAAAATTAACAACCTGAATATAATTTTTGATTTGCCTTCAAATTGATACACATTGGTTGAAATTTAAGAATTTTTTACCACATTTTCTAAAAAACATAAAAGAAAATAATAATAATAATAATAATAATAATAATAATAATAATAATAATAATAATAATAATAATAATAATAATAATGTCAATTTCTAATGCGCACATCTCCACCAAATCAATGGCGCTCAAGGCGCGATACACAGATTAACTTAAACTACATAATAAAACCTGCAAGGTTTTACCTAATAAGTGTACTACTCAATACATTGCGCAAACAAAACACATATCCGTCGTTACGTAGGATAAAAGCCAGGATGATTATTTTAGAAAAACGGTGAAACCTATCGGGGGGTTTTAAAACCACACCATAAAGAAGAATAACCAAACTTTAATGTGAATTAAATTTACTGGGAGATGACCTATCTGTCTGTCTTGCTATTGCAACTTATTCAAATAAGTTAGGACTACTCAAAAACACCATCTTATCAATATTGCTTGCTTTGTCAATAGATTTACTTATGAACATAGTGCACCCTATAAAGATAACTTTTTTGTTGTCTCGACTTGTTACGATCCAGTGAGGTTAGTCACTTGGATATATACTTAGATCCAGTTATTGCAGCTCAAACCAAACGAATTAACTTAATCTCTTTTGTCAAAATTTGACCATTTCCCCCCACAAAATTCAGCTTAATAAGTTTTGTTTCCGCAATCACCTCAAAAACTTCATGAGAGCCTTTCGTAAATAGCCACACTCAATGTTGTGTGAATTTAGAATTTTAAGTTAACAATTCAGAAATAACCCATTCAATTCAGCAATTGAATAAGAGGAGAGCGTTGCTGAGTGGTTTTAAGGCGTTGGACTGTGAATCCCAGGGTCCCAGGTTCGAAATCTGATTAGGTCTGCTTGAGCTCGGCTGGCTCTTTGTGTTCAAATGTTTGTGTCATTGAGCAAGGTACTTCACTCTACTTGCTTAGTGCTTCGGAGGGCACTTTAAGCCGTCGGTCCCGTGTACATGTATTTGTCATATTAATGCAGTGTGCACGTTAAAGAACGTCACAGGCTATTCGAAAAGAGCAGGGGATCATCCCGGTACTGTTGACTGTACTTCAAAAATACACTCATTTACTCTTGGTTCCAGAGTAAAAAAATAAGTACAGCTTGTCTGTACGAAGTGCGATAATACTCATAAATATGAGGCCTGCACTAATAAAGAAGAGAAGATCTTGAGTTAGCATTACTTTAGGGGCTGTGCAATAATTATGAATAGAATAAAATATCCGAACGGCCCGCCCAAATTCGCTTCCCCCCTCGGCCTGCCAAAATTACTTCCCCCTCCCTCTCGACCCGCCAAAAATTATTTGCCACCATCCCCCACTTGGGATCCCAATTTGCAATCCTTAAGGGCTGGGGTATGAACGTTTGGACAGTATTTATTTTGGGACATTAGAGCACATCAGACATATCGAATTGCATTCTGAATACGAAGAATGTCATTCTGATATCAAATAATTTTGATTTTTGAAATTCGCAATTTAATACACATTTTATGGCAAATCATTAAAATTGATATTTTGATATTTAACAGTACTTGAAGTAAACTTTATAAATCTGATGATTTATACTTAAAGTGTATGTAGGTGGGATGAAAAGCCGACGATCAATTGAAAATGTTGACCTTTCGTATTGAAGATATGGATTTTTTTCCCAAAACACCAAAAAAAATTAGGTCTTTTTGGGAAAAAACCCATATCTTCAATTTGAAAGGTCAAAATTTTCAATTGACCGTCGGCTTTTCCTTCCTGCTACATACACTTTAAGAATATATCATTAGATTTATATAATTTACTTCGAAGACTGTTATATATCAAAATTTGAAAAATATCAAATTTTTATAATTTGTCATAAAATTTGTATTATATTGTGATTTTCAAAAATGAAAATTATTTGATATCAGAAAGACATGCTTCGTATTCAGAATGCAATTGATAGGTCTGAGGTGCTCTCATGTCCCACAAAAAATACTATCGAAACGCAATAAACGCTCATTTTAGATCCCTTAATGGTCTAGATATAATGTTGCGAGCACAGCGAGCAGGAAATTTGCATATCAAAGCGTTCCATACTGTTTTCCCAAGCCTTTTCAGATTAAAAAGGCGCCCCATGAATGTGTGCCAAAAATTCCTTCCCCCCTCTCGGCTTGCCAAAAATAGCTTGCCCCCTTTCGGTTCGCCAACCCCCTCTAGTCCTTCAAGAATGACTCTCGGCTTGAGAAGTTTAAAACTATACTAGTATTGAGCGGCCTCGCTTCGCCGAGCTCCCCCCCCACACATAGCCGTGGGTCATTCTTGAAGGACTACCAAACTCCCGTGTTAATCCAATGCACATTTTGCTTCACCGGACCGCCCTGACTTGGTCGCATTTGCAAGAGGGGTGCCACGAAACCGTAGTAGGTACAAATGTAGTACTTTTTGTCAATCAAGTATGGTTTATTCTCTACATGTCAATCTTTAAATTATTAGCATAGTCCTTATAATAACGGGGGATCGCCTTGATAAGTAAATGATAGCAAACCAGTGAAAAATACCCCAAAACTCAGTCAGTGGAGCTCCGCCCGTACATGTCAATAGCGTCATTATCGAATGGATTAGTCGATCGTAGCGGACAATTAGATCGCTCATCGGATTAATATTATCACGTGGTACGAAATTTGCATCGGACAATCGATTACTATAACGGTTTAGTACTGCATATTTCGGTTTAATCTTCACTAAGCGGGTTTATGGCTGAAAAGGTCACGGTGAATTTGCCGTGGACAAAACTGCACT
Source organism: Amphiura filiformis (assembly GCF_039555335.1). Taxonomy (NCBI): domain Eukaryota; kingdom Metazoa; phylum Echinodermata; class Ophiuroidea; order Amphilepidida; family Amphiuridae; genus Amphiura; species Amphiura filiformis. The sequence continues at coordinate 29,004,647 of NC_092636.1, forward strand.
CTGAATAAGTGGTATATTATGATAACATAGGACAACTTTCAAAAATCTATTCATCGCGTTTGATCTACATGATCCTTTGAATATACCATTTATTGACATTAAAATGCAACGGAGCAACATTTTCACAATTGAGTTTCAAAACAATTTACTGGAAAATAACAGTAAAACCCGTAATAACTCTTTTCTAAAAGTGGGTGTGCAGTGCTAATGTTAAATAAATAAACTACGCAAAAAAAGTTTCTTTATGGTTAGGAAATTTACCCACTATTAAAATCTAGCAACTAATTTTGTACGTTTGCTAAATAAGCGCATGCGGGGGATTGTCCTGCGCATTTTGACACCTCAATCACTACCCTACGACACTCCTGAGATATGAATGTTTAAGTACCAAGAGGTCGACAATTAAAAATGGCAAAGAAGCCTATTCAAGCCTAAAACACGAACAAAATAGGTGGTGAGACCATCGAGCTATTAATAGAAGGAGGATCCACGAACCCAGTTCCCTTTGTAATATGATCGTTATGAGTCGATACTGAGCAATCAGGTATGAATCGATTTGCTAAGCTTCTTATCTATTGAGCTTGGCCGGTTATGAACCACCGTTATCGCGACTTCTAAGCAGAATGACGTCATTTTTACCCACAAGGCATTGTGGCCGTGACCATAAACAAAGGAAAACAATTTACTTCCAGTAATTTTATAACGCCAATATTTCTTATGGCCAAGCTTGGCGGATCGTAGAAACAACATTGCCAGTCTTGGAAAACATTTCCAAATCATTTCCACTGGTTTAAAAGTCCCGCAGAAACCCGCCACTATTAATAATCACGATCAGAAAAAATACATAAATTCACCGTAACTTTGGAAGGAAATGAGGAAATTCGATCAGATTTTCGCTAGTAAATCAACTTGAACTTGGAAACACAATGACGCAATCGAAGATCATGTGACCGATGCAAAAGGGCACTAATACCATCCATTTCCGGTACGGGTCACCTAGGGGGTCGGTTTAAATTAGATTTTGAAATAGATGATCGATATTGTCGCATAACGATCATAAACATCATGCGTGTTTGAGGGACTGCACTGATTAAATCCATTTAACAGTACGACAGCAACTTAGCTCACTTCCGGTAATTTTTACCGGCGTGACCTCTGCTGTTACGTAACGCAATGTTGAAAATCAGGTGGCAAATACGGTTTTTCAGAAAACATCAAAAAATGGAATACACCAGTCGTTTCTCCCTTCATTTCCATATTGAGCCCATAGATAAGATATGAAACATGAGTATAAGGCAAAGAATAACGTGTAAAAGTTGAATTATTGTGGAAAAATGAATACTTTTGGTGCGCGAAGTAGCCTAAAAATGAGAGAAAATGCATGTCACGATCACTAAAATGGTTATATCTACAGCTTTGAGGAAACGCCGGTCTAATGCTTTTCTGTTGTGATAAACATTAATTAATCACAGCTTGTATTAAAATTTCAGCGAAAATGAGCGGTGGAACAACCTAGTCGTAGGTTGAAAAGTTGCATTCTTTGAGTCCGCGTGACGGTAAGCGCACGTTGCAAGTGTCACGATGCTTCACGAAATGGATCCCAGCCGGCGCTGTCTATTATACATGTTATATTGATTAATATAGCAATTAAAACGTCTATTGTTATATATTTTATAAATGCAAAATACTCTATTGTGTAACAAAATATTGTAGTCGTCAAAGAAGGTAGTATCATCTCATTTAACTGAAGTACAAGCAGTTTTGAAAAGATTGTTGTTGAGTGAGATCCTTGAACATGTTGAACGAGAAATAAGATAGCAAAAGAATACGCTTCGCCCGAACAAGTTGCGATGGCTTAGTGGACAGAGCGAAGGTGTGCAGTGCGGAATCTTATCGATGATGTGGAATTTTTCAGTTCGTTTTTCTTTTCTTTTTTCCTCTCCCTTTTGTCTTTAATAATATAGGCCTAATGAATGTCAGCTTGAAGGCCCACTTTTTTCATGATTTATTTCTTGTTCATGTTTAAGCCTAATCCTACCTTCGAGTTCATATCTTTAAAAAAAATGCATTGAAGTTCAGGAGCTTTCAATATGAAATAATCAAATAAAGCATGTCAAACTTAAGTAATTTTTAAAAGTTCAAGAATATATATGCCTATCAAATAAAGGAACGTCAACACAGATTTTCACGATTTTTTAATTGGACTAGACCCCTCCCCTATCGGCAACATATTTTATGAGCTTTTATGCATACATATCAAATCATGAGATGCACGAATTTCAAACCTTATATTTTGGCATATTTGTAATTTTTACACAATGTCCAACTTACACCTCGGATTACACCTAATTGGAATCAGCCAAGTTCGTTGTCTAGATAGAGCAACTAACTTTGATGTCTTATTAAGACTAATCCCCCATAGAACACCACAGTTAAGCGGTCAAGATATTAAGTGTTTTCTTTCATTCTTATCTCGCTACAAATGCTTCAAATGTAACGTGAAAACCTTCCTGACAGTTATTTACTAATATTATAAATATTGTTATAATTTTTGGAATAACAAAACTTCAAATTTGCCCGAAATCGTATATTATGGCTTTAATAAAAATATGAAAACTAGGATTAAAAAATATGAGTTAAAATCAAATCAAAAATCAAAGAGAGGTGCTTGCGGGGTTCGAACCAAGATCGAACTTCCAAATACATGTATTTACCACTAAGCCATACCTGAGATATGATTAATTCGGTGACAATAATAGCAATGTTATTCCCAATCAGTGGCTCACTCGTGCATTCCATTTCTGGAATGAATTAACACCGTCCAAATAATGTAACACAAACCTTTATGCTGACTTTTAAAATTGTTTGAACGTTGGGAGTATTATTTTCAAGTTAAATAACCAACAATGGACAATTGACAATGAAAGTTTCTTTGCAGGAAAAACATCGGCCGTACAATATATGGCGTGACAGTAGTCACGCACAAAGATAAACATTTCAACATGTTCAATATACGACTACGAATATACCCAACCAAAATTCACGAAATTTTCAGGCAAGCTAACTTAAGTTATTATATAACATGACACCCATTTTTGATTCCGGCGCTTTTTCTTGCTTGATGATATGAACATTTTTGTGTTCGTGACATGCAATTTTCTCATTTTCCGAGCTACTTTGGACATGTTCAAGCTTCTTTTTTTTTCATTTAATTCAACTTTTACACGTTATTTGTTGCTTTACACAAATGTTTGATGTCTTATCTGTGGTCAGGGTACATGAATGGAGCAATATACGACCCGTGTCTTCCATTTCTGGAGCTATTTTGATAAAAAGCGTTTGCCGGCTAAAATTTCAACATTGTGTTACGTAACCCGTGTTCACCAACCCGTATAAATTTTCCGTCGAACAAAAGAGGTCACGAAGTTGCTGTCGTACTGTAAGTGATGACTCGCGTTGAATAGCGTAATCGGCTTAACCCTATTGAGTGGATAGTAGCTCGAAGGTGAGACCAGGTTTAAAAGAATGATAATTTGTCATGTGCAGTATGACTCCTTCCGCTTTTATTTGGCACTGACGGAATAGCAGAATACTGCTATTCCTACAACTACTGAACCATATTTTGTAACACGGACTACACATACTGCAGTTACTGTCCGTTTTCCTATACACAATACACAGTGCGCTCACCATTGACGCGTGACCTCTACAAACAGTGTATGTTATAGGTATATGGGCATTGCCTAGTTAACATCACTGTGTGAAAAATAACCGGCCAATATTTTCACTTTTCTCCAAACTTCTAGCAAATATATTTCTCTAACATGACCTAAAATTACAGCTAGGTTAGATGTTCAGAAGGGGTCGCACTTTCGTAGAATATGAGTGAGGGCAAAGCATAGCTAGCTCATAGCTAGCCAACTCCCCGTGTGAATTGAATGGAGATTTGACCGAAAATATTGAGCTATATTGGTAACGGACCGCTCCGTTCTGAAGGATGCCAAAAAAAAACGGTACAAGCTACATTTAAACTATTCTAAATAGGTTCTAGAAAATATAGTTTTGTAACATGTCCTAAATTTTTAGCTAATTTAGATGTTTGGAGAGGGTCGCACTTTTGTGTTTTAGGAAGGATATGTAAACGACAGATAACACCAAAAATATGAAGAAATTATTTCCAAACCGTTAACAACAATCATTATGTTGCTCATTTTGAAGAATGCTGGCTGGTTAACAAAAAGCAGGCCATTGTCTCATTTCGTGAACAAAGGTACACATACCATTGTTTCCTTTCGTTTCCTTTATAATCGGTTACCCAACTGAAGCTATAATACCAGCTTTATTGCGATGTCGCACATGTAAAACAGACACTTGTGCACAACCAGAGAAGATCTGATTTAATCAGTTGAGCTGCTTCAATGAGTGTTATCTTGGTTTAATAGCTTTTAATGGGGTTTAAGTCCTGCAAAGGTCGAGATGAATTCTACTGTAGACATGACTGCATCATGAAAGACGCAAACCCCTCCTAATTTTCAATTATAAACGTCATACCGTTATATTTGGTAGCAATGTATAGCTATGGGTCTCCTTTAGCCAGTGATACCGAAATAAGTACAAACATTCTGGATATGTACAAAAGTATAGGTAAAACAAGCGATTTTCTCTTAAATGCAATGACATGACTATTTAACCTAACTAGCAAGTTAAAAATAGTAGTTCTTAGAAGAATTTTTCAAGAACGAAATGAAAATCATGTATTTAACAACCCCCCCCCCCCTCTAACACCGGTCATTTTTGATGGCCGGTCCCCCACCCGGGCAAGCTGCTGTGATAAAAAAAAAATCACTAACATAAAGGCAAAGGATGGATCTACGATTAGCTTAGGACATTTGGTAACGTTTATTACTTGCTGTTTTATAAAAATAAAAAGTCACTAGAATAGTTCAAAGCTATGTTTGGCAACAGTCGTTGCAAAAATAACATATGTCGTGATTTCTGCTTCCGACCAAAAGTGGCTTAATAGACCACAATGCAATTATCAATTAACGTGTTTTCAAACAAATGTCATGTTGTCTGCTTCATGGTTAATCAACTATTAACAGCTAAATTGAGTTCGATTTTTTGTTATGGCTGGCCTATTCGTGCTTGCAATGCGTTAATAATCCTTATTATCAAATTCGAAAGTTCATTTCAACTCCATTATGCCATCTTTCAATTAATGCGTGCATAGGGACGCACCATTAATAGACTTCAAGGGGGGTTAGGAAGTTAGGGTCGGGAATTTTGTTTTCGCCGTCGCGCGGCGAAGTTTGTTTCGCCGCCAAATTTTTTAAATTTCATGCATTTATACACAGTTAGGTGGGGTAAGTTTAAAAAAAATGTTGCACGAAGTGGGGAAAGTCTTTTGATTTGCCGGGCCTTACCCAGATTGAAGACTACCCTCCTTTTGTGTAAGGCTTATTGACCACGCAATCAGCGTGTTTGCACTTGACGGACAGTTTACTTTACTTATAATAAGATCGACTTCGGGCGGGAAGGATGGTGCCACCTCGTCAGCTCAGGGACCATTAACAAACACTTGTTAGGGGGCTGCCGGCTGATGCAAAGCTGATTTCATCGCAAACATTTTTCGGGGCCCCCTTTTTCAGATCAAACAAAATTTCAGCCCCTCCTTTTTTTTGGACATGAAAATTATGGGTAAACCACATAGAAAAAACATATAAACTCTACTTTCCCGGGAACATTTGTGGTCAATTTAAGCCCTCCCCCAACAAGTGTTTATGAACGGTCCCTTCGACTCATAAAAATTGGAACAGTCCATCGACAGAGTGTTACAGAAACCATCGACACATGATGCAGTCATGTCTACAGTAGAATTCACCACGACCTTTTCAGGACTTAAACCCCATTAAAAGCTATTAAACCAAGATAACACTCATTGAAAACAGCTCAACTGATTAAATCAGATCTTCTCTGGTTGTGCACATGTGTCTGTTTTACATGTGCGGTATCGCAATGAGCTGGTATTATAGCTTCAGTTGGGTAACCGATTATAAAGGAAACGCAAAGAAACAATGGTATGTGAACCTTTGTTCACGAAATGAGACAATGGTCTGGTTTTTGTTAACCAGCATTCTTGAAAATGAGCAACATAATGATTGTTGACTTAATACGGTTTGGAAATAATTTCTTCATATTTGTTGGTGTTATCTGTCGTTTACATATCCTTCCTAAAACACCAAAGTACGAATATTTCCAAACATCTAAATTAGCTAAAAATTTAGGACATGTTACAAAACTATATTTTCTAGAATTTTAGAAGAATACTTTTAATATTGGCCGGTTATTTTTCACACAGCGACGTTAACTAGGCAATGCACTATTACCTATAACATACACTAAAACACCAAAGTACGAATATTTCCAAACATCTAAATTAGCGAAAAATTTAGGACATGTTACAAAACTATATTTTCTAGAATTTAAGAAGAATACTTTTAATATCATGATATTGGCCGGTTATTTTTCACACAGCGACGTTAACTAGGTAAATCCCCATACTTCTAACGTACGCTATTTGTAGAGGTCACGCGTCAATGGTAAGAGCACTGTGTATTGTGTATAGGAAAACGGACAGTAACTGCAGTATGACTTAAATTTACAGTGTAGGCAGTCGATATGTACTATTCTATATAATTACATTATATTGAAGAATAAATAATCCTTTTTCTTCCATATTTTAAACATAAAATGGACAAGAATTTAAAGAATTTATAATTTAACAAGGGCATATTGCTCTACATGGTGTATCAAAATGATTGGTACCCATCAATATTTAGCGAACATGGCCAAGACTGGTACATCAAAATGCAGCATTGCAGCCACCTTATTTTTTAGATTTATGTCATAAAAGGTCATATAAACAGTTAATCATAATCATCTAAAGGATCTCTAATGTGTGACTGTGGAAGAAGCAGCCGTGCCCCCTGAGCACTACCTGCCGATCTAAAATTGCCACTGATTGGTCAATTACATGATATCTTCACTTTAATCACCAATCAGAATGGAGCTTTGCAAATAATTCACCCCAATTTTAGTGTGTGGTGAATTCATTCTAACAATGCTGCTGATTGGTCCAATTGATAATGAAATCTTCTTTTTGGCCAATCGGCAGGTAGTTCTCATGGGGTTAATTAGAATCATGATGCAGTCATGTCTACAGTAGAATTCATCTCGACCTTTGCAGGACTTAACCCCATTAAAAGCTATTAAACCAAGATATCACTCATTGAAACAGCTCAACTGATTAAATCGGATCTTCTCTGGCTGTGCACATGTGACTGTTTTCATGTGCGATATCGCAATAAAGTTTGTATTATAGCTTCAGTTGGGTAACCGATTATAAAGGAAACGAAAGGAAACAATGGTATGTGTGCTTTTGTTCACGAAATGAGACAATGGCGTGCTTTTTGTAAACCAGCATTCTTGAAAATGAGCAACATAATGATTGTTGACTTAACACGGTTTGGAAATAATTTCTTCATATTTTTGGTGTTATCTGTCGTTTACATATCCTTCCTAAAACACAAAAGTACGACCCTCTCCAAACACCTAAATTAGCTAAAAATTTAGGACATGTTACAAAACTATATTATCTAGAATTTTAGAAGAGTACTTTTAATATTGGCCGGTTATTTTTTCACACAGCGACGTTAACTAGGCAATGTACTATTACCTATAACATTAACTAAATCACCAAAGTACGAATATTTCCAAACATCTAAATTAGCTAAAAATTTAGGACATGTTAAAAAACTATATTTTCTAGAACTTTAGAAGAGTACTTTTAATATTGGCCGGTTATTTTTCACACAGCGACGTTAACTAGTCATATCCCCATACTTTTAACGTAGGGCTATTTGTAGAAGTCACGCGTCAATGGGAAAGAGCACTGTGTATTGTGTATAGGAAAACGGACAGTAACTGCAGTATGTGCAAAGCAGATGGATACCAATCATTTTGATACAGCCTGTAATACAAAGGTTACCTTAATTTGAATGTGTGTGATTTTGGAATATATAAAAAGATAAGCATAATGTCTAAGTAAGGGTTTCAAAATGTCGTTTCAGATACCTGCATAGCATCAGGTGATCCGCATTTCAATACCTTCGATTGCGTCAAGTTCGAATATCACGGAAAATGCAGTTATACTTTGGCAAAATCTTGTGGCAATGGCTCACTAGACTTTGAAATTATTGGAGAATTTCATCGATTGCAATACCATCCAGAAATGTCTGTAATTAGAAGTCTCATAATCACGTTTTCCGATAAGGTAAGGACCATCTACTGCTAATACATGCGTGTATATGGAGGGGGCATTGGGGTAAAAGCAGGGGCGGCAAAAAGGAAGGGGCGGCCGAAAAAGAAAGGGACGGCAAAAAGAATTATGAAAGAAATAAGGGGAAAATTGTCGTGTACACTCTGTACATGTGCGCTCTGCGCGATTAACTTTACGCGGACGATTCCATATTGCAACCAGCGAAATACGCACCTATGTCACTATCAAACTCGAGCATGATGAACCAAAGAATCTGAATGCTTATGCGTGTATAAAGTCGTTGAATTTTGTGTCTGCAATTGTAAGAAAAGGACTGTGCAAAATTGCATCATTTTGGCTCTTTTACCCAAAATATTACCAAATATAAACATTGGAATTTTATCTCAAACTAACGAATTGCGCTATCTGTCATTTGACAAAAAATGATAATATATTTTGTTAAACCCAAAACATTGCTGTATTTGTCTGGACTCATGAGTAGGGTGGTAATTCGGGGAGTAGCCAATTTTGATTTGTACATATCTTGGCCGAACTTCGCCTACACTTCTAAATATGTTTACTTTTGTGTATATATCTTAGGTCATAATATTAGATTCAGAGTTCCATGTAACCATCAACGGTGTTTCAAGGACTGACGCTACTATAGACTTGGAACCATATGCCGAAATAACAAGATATTGTAACGCAGTGGTGAGTATTTCTCGGGATTTTGCTCCATGAAGTACGTAATCAAAATGGAATAATGCAAATGGACAATCACATGCTTTCTAAAAAAAGTAATTTGTCAAAATACAACTCACCAAATTATCAAACAAATTCATCTGATATCGTTTGATTTACTTCAGAACATATTGCAATAACAGTTTCCCCTTAGAATTAAGGTTACAATCCAATATCAATTGCTTGTGTTAGTATAATTATATAATTATACAGGTAACACAACTTATAAGTTCCCCCTAATACTTTTTCAAATAAATCGAAAAATATTTCGATAAATGTCAAAATGTGACAATGTTTGTGTAGCCTTATTTGTTTTACACATATGGACCAATTTCTAGCGTCACACATCATTGCATTAAGTCACAATGGTTCATTATGTAAAAAGAGGTCGTTTTAAAAGTTGCACATGAGTCCATAGCAGTCAGGTATTCTTGAGAGTTCACTCCTATGGACTCGGATGCAACTTTTAAAACGGTCTCTTTTTTACCAAATGAACCATTGTGACTGAACGCAATGATGTATGACACTATAAATTGGTCAACATGTGTCAATCAAATAAGGCTACATTAAATATTTTTACATTTTGACTTTTGCAAAATGTTTTCGATTTATTTTAAAAAGCATTAGGGGGAACTTATAAGTTGTGTTCCCTGTGTAGTCTCCTCAACATTGTTTCATTACATTATCAGATTGCGTTCAAGTTTTGCCATTAGCACGATTTATAATTATGCTTACAAATATAGCAAGATCTTTACTTTTATGAATATTGTTGCTATTGCAATCATTACCATGGACGAATAATAGAGCACGAAGTGCGATGGACTTGCAACTCCGTTCACCGACGTGAGGACAGTGACAAAAAACAAGTCCTTATATAAATACGCGATTTACGTAGCCTATATCGCTAGCTATCGTTGGTGGCAGTCAGCATTTTTCTGTTATTATATATTCATATTTTCATAATATATCAAGATGGCGGTCGAGTCCCGGTTCTCTGTCTCTAATTCTGTGGTGGCAGCAGCATTTTTCTTCAGTCACGTGATAATGGCACCGGCGGATAATACACGGGTGAAGCCGACGGTGTCCCCACTTTTTTGCATTGCGCTGGTATATGAGTTGCAACGGCCTGTCATTACTTGTCTCTTTAGTTATTAGTATCACTGCTTCTTTAGCACCAATGTTTTACATTTCATTGATACAGTTGAGAGAAATACAATTAACATGATACAACTTCTTTTAAATACTTTAAGGTGGTACTTTTGGGAAACGGCATACAAATTTACTGGAGTAGACCACACAGAGCTGTAATACAGATTGACCCGGAAGCAGATGCAAGTTTGACTGGCAACCTGTGCGGTCTTTGTGGGAACAATAACAACAAAAAGTACGATGACTTGACAACACCAGACGGAAAACATGTAAGTATTAAGAAGAAAGAGTGCTCACAAATGAGTGGCCCAGTATAAAAACGGCCCATGGCACATTTTTCGTCATTAGGAGAAATCGGCACTGTAAATGTACGAATGTTCAATAAAATACATACGAAATTTGATGCTTAAAAGATTAAATTGACAACATTCCCGAGTTACATTCATGATGTGTTATGTTTGTATGGATGACCTTTGGTAACCTTTTGACATTTTTCAACAGCGCCCTCTATTTTTCAAAAATGTGCCATGGGTCGTTTTTATACTGGGCCACTCAAATCTGTTCTGGACATCTAGAAACACCAATAGTTATAAGGAGACCATCATCTGTGATCAGATATGAGTCCAAATGATTTCCATTTAACCCCATGAGAACTACCTGCCGATTAGCTAAAATGAAATTTTCATTATCAATTGGCCTAATCAGCAATATTGTTAAAATAATTTCATCACACAAAAAATTGTGAATTATTTGCAAACCTCCATTCTGATTGGTGATTAAAGTGAAAATATCATGTAATTAACCAATCAGAGGCAATATTAGATCGACATGTAGTGCTGAGGAGCTTAAATACGATGAGAATAGTTAATGGCTGCAACGATGTGTCTGGAACACAGATCAACGTTGAATAGTTACACGTTAATAAATGCCTATCGCTTGTAGAGGGAGGCATATGACTCAATAAAACAGTTAATGCGTCCAATTTTCGAGCCCCGCAGGGGTCAACATTCAGCACAAGTGCATTATTGTGTCGAGCAACAAGGAATATGGGTTTATTAATGTCATACACGACAAAGAATGTCTGCTATTTTGTAACAAACAAAAATACGCGAACACACGGTGCGTATAGTACTTCAAACTTTAGAAACTTCACGCGAATAGAGATATTTAGGTTTGCTATTTTTTAAAGCTGTTCGATTTGGTAGTTCACTGCATTTATGCGAAGAGTAGTGAGCTTTAGCAAAATTGCATTGATCATTGCATAGTGAACGTGTAGAAGAATTCAAATTATCACAGATATACTTTTGTAGGTCCTGTTGTTCTTGAGTTGTAAAGCGGGCTGAAACAACAACACAACACAAACAACAACGTACATAACTCATTCAAAGTATATGATTTGTAGAATGAACTTTTGCAAAACATGAAAGTGTTATTTTTCAATAATATATTAATTTAGATAATGAAAATCGATTTTTTTTTGGCTGCTACTCCGCGTATTTTATAGCAGCTTTTCTGATTGGTTATTTGGTTTTAAGAGTGTATTTTGAATCCATTTACTACAGCAGACATACAGACTACGTACATACCTTTGATATAAATAATACATACTGTTTGGTAATTATGATACGTTAAAAAGTTAACATTGGCGTGGGAAACTAAGGAATATTTTCAAAATAATTCTCCCGGGATATGTTCTCTTTGTTTAAACCTTTTATTCTGTGTATCAACAGGTGTCAGATGCCGTTACATTAGGAGACAGCTGGCGTACCGACGTTACTTGTGATGTGTGTGATGATTGCGAACAAACAATTTGTCAGAACAATCCACAGAATTATCCTCGAGCGAAGGAGCTGTGTAATATTTTCATTGATGGTAGGTGATCTACGAAAAGAAAATATTATAGAATATCAAACAAAAGGCTCATATTTTTTTATCTACCATCAATTATGAACTTTATAACATTCAGGCGGCGGATGACATGATCGAGCCGGCAACTCGTGAAACCGCCCGGCCGTATGGCATTTTCCATATACTGGTTAGTTTTGTGGGGTTCATTATCGAACCCCAACGGTTTTAGCTTGTATTTATATTATTTATCAACATAGGCCTATTTGTTTGTGATATTTCAAGCGTTTTAAAATTTCAAAATAATCCCATTCAATTACACGGTTGACGATGAAAATTTACTGAATTTAGGGAATGCACGTCATACACCACCTGATAACATTAAAGCCATATTATAACATTTGGTGAGGAGGACGCCATCAATATTTTTCAAAAATCTGTTTTTTACACAATTGAAATAATTTTATTAAACTAACATGCCCTGCAATAATCAAGACTTTAGGTGCTGTAGTCAAAATTTGCGATTTTGAATAAAACGCAGGAACCGTCGTTTTATTATTACGGTGGAAATATTAGTCGAACGCATGCACCATGTTCACATCACAATACATGTACGTACACGGCGTGCAGGATGGTACACACACATCAAAGGCCCGTGCAGTGGCACAACCGAAGGAGTTACATGCATTGGCGACATCTGCGCTGGTAGTAAATTTCAGTTTTCTTTGCCCTACCTCAATTGTGTGGCTCAAAATTAAAAGGGTTCATATCTGACAGTAAAAGCTAACATTTTATGGAAAAGAAGATGAAGAAAAATAGTTTGTTTCGGAGATATAAAAGGACAATGCCTACGCGGTATGTTAGTTGAAAAAAAAAATTATGCACAAATTTCATCTTTCATATTTCATATTATCTGTCTTGTTATTACCGCTTTATCATTAATATTGTTACTATCAAATCAACTGTGAGCGCTGCTAAAGCTGCAATGTACAATATGAGTATGGGGCTATTCGGCAGTGTTGTCAAAAAATGACAACATTGTAATGAGGCAAGCTAGAAGATAATAATTGTGTGAAATAAGTTGTAAAGATGCTGTACATGTAGGTACAAACCGTACATAAATTTATTCGCCGTCGAAGTGATGTAATAATCGGATTAACTGCTATTGCAATAAATGAAAACAAATTTTGAATATATCGTGCTGCACTAGTACGTTCATGCGGTACATCTGCATTGAACTATAGATGTTTGGAGCAGGGATAAAGACCTGGATCGTGATTCTATAGAATATCCATATCATGCTGATCACTCGTTCGCACCTATTTGAAAAGAGCGGTTTGTATTCAATCTATGATTGCAGACATGCACAGGTGATGAGTGTAACCTGCTTGTAGTGCAGGGCGATATATACCAAAATTGCTTTCACCCATTGCTATCCTAGTTCTTCCGATTATTACATCAATTCGACGGCGAATTGGATGAAAGGCTCCACGCAAACAGCTTGCCATATTCATTATGTTTGCATGCGCCGGGCTTATTTCGGTATTTAGTATTTTAATTATCAATGAGGTCATCCTCGTTCCACTTGGGTTTGGTGTTCTTATAAATTGTTTATAAAATGTATGATATGGAAATTGTACATATTACATTGATGATGTTTAACACTGTGACTTTCATCTTTGTTTCATAAATAGGATCAATATCTTCTCAGCCTTGCGGTAATAATGACATGCAGTCTTTATATGACGAGTGCGTTAACATTCTTTGCGCTACACTTCCCGAGGTTGAAAGACTTTGTCAACTGATTAATAATCACATCGAATCTTGCATAGAAAGTGGTGTTGAAATTCAATATCATCATAGTGGCGAGTGTGCGAACGGTAAGATATAAGCTATTCATCTACAGTCCAATGACCACTAATGCCACCAATGACAAGCCTTGATTGTGTCCGTTGTCTGCAATGCGCGTGCGCCACGCCGCTCAGCGGCAAGCGGCAGGGTAGTATGAAACCAGCTTAAGATCGAACCCGCGATCTCCGAAAGCAAATAACCAAACCATTAATGCACGCTCTCCTTCAACCAACTATACTGCGCCAATAAAGTATCCTTACACTTGGATAAATAATCACAATTTCAAAAGTGAATCATATCTTGGGGTAAATTTGAATTTTTAATAGATGCACTATCTAATCCTGCACATTATGACACCACATTGAATCCAATGTGACATCAAGAAGTAAAGTTATAAGCAATTGAATAGACGAAGGTCCAGTTTTAAAAGTGACAAACTGGCCTATACAAGGCGCAAAAAGATTCCAACAAGCGCAACAAAGAGACAGCACAATGAAGCGTTATTTAAAGCAGTTTTTATTTCAGTTTTTACTTCTCTGTACTTTTCATAACTTTCATTTTATTTGTCAGTTCTTTTGTTTCAGTTTTCTTTTGTTCCTTTTGTTTTAAATTAAAGACAAACGAATAAATTAGTCATTCACCACTCTCAAACCATATGTCTAGTCTGTGGAGTTTTGAATAGGCCAGTTTGTCACTTTTAAGACGGGACCTTCGTCTAATCAAATGCTTGTAACTGTGCTTCTTGATGTCACATTGGATTCAATGTGGTATCATAATGTGCAGGATTAAATTTACCCAAATATTATTCAGTTTGGAAATTGTGATTATTTTTCCAAATGTAAAGCTACTTTATTGGCGCAGTATATAATAATGTGCATTTTGAATTTCAGTCTATACACGTTCACGTTTCTCCGTGAACTTTGTTTCCTCCTGCTTCTAAAAGCGAACTTTTTCCCATGAGTAAGATATTACTGTTGTGTCTGGTCTTCCATAATTGACAGGATTGTGATTGATTATTATGAATCGGGGGATGGGGTGGTACAAAAAAACAAAAAACAAGACTAACGCTAGTCTCGAGACTCCCACTTTGGGTATCAAATCTAAAAAGGGGTCTTTTGGGATATATTCCAAAAGTCTCTTCTAGTCTCGTCAGGGATGTTTAATTCACCTCTTCTAGTCTGCAAAGGGGTATCAAATGTTCTGATTATTTGTGCCTTTCATCTAAACTTTCACCATACCTCCCGGCAAAAACTAGTCCCGTTAGGGGTTACACTATGCCATAGTCGATTTTGGATAAATAAAAATATGTTATTTAATCATTATGAACGCATTCAGTTGAACTCGAAATTATACTGATATTATTTTATTACATCAAAATACTAGTAAATGGTTATGAAAAGGTTTATACGTAGGCTTATTGAATGCAACATAATTATTATAATTGCACTTTAATACTGAACAGTAGAATTTTTAGAATCTACCAGTTTAATAATCGCGAAAGCCCGAGTAAAAAATCGACTATGTACATTGCATTTTAACAGGACTTTGACCGGAGACTTAGTCCCTAACACACACTATCAATCATACTTGTTTATCAATCCAATTTAACCGCAAGCACAAAGCCTGTACGTACAAGACGCGCTCATGTACCTAGTACACAAAGCGCCGTATAGTTGTGTACAATGTAGTTATCAATGGTAATGCCACATGCCCGGAGGATTTAAACCATAACGAGATCTGGTCGACCAATCAGAAATCCGCATCCATAGACAACTTGTTACCTGCAATCGAAAGTAAGTAGTCCACGTGGGAAGCCAACAAACAGAGGGAGTACGGTCACTAAAAAGATCAGATGTGAAAATCTATCAATTGTGCAAAAATTAATAAAATCAGAGTTTTAAGAGTATGCATTATAAATGGGCAAGTGGACTACGGAGAAGTCTAGTTTAGGGGTATGTGTATGTCTTTACAGAAATCTGGTCCCGCTAGGGGTATGCTTTTGATATAAAATTGCATTGGTTGAGCCCATATTTATTGGTCGAGCTAGGAGTTTTAAAATATTGGACGAGACGTAGTCGAGTCCAATATTTACAACTCATAGCGAGACCAATAAATATTGGGCGTAAAGCATCCAATTTTATCATTATTATGGGTTGGATCCAATATTTTCACACACTTGGATCCATTAAAACATAATAATGTAGAAATCTGGTCACGCTAGGAATTTTTTTAATTAAAAAGTCTCGGTAGTCTCGGTAAGGGTTACCTCCAGGAACCTAGCATGGGTACTCAGGAAATCCTTATTATTCAAGATATTGGCGAAGAAGTTCAATCACACAACCGAACCCTGTGTACACACTGTTATATATACAACTATCCATGCCGCATATTGCTTCTTAGTGTCCAACTTTGTTTTAGTTATTAATGTTTTACTTTTCTTTTTAGGTTGTTACAGAAACCAGATCTTTATTGAGGTAAGCCATAGTAATTATGTCTTCTATAAAATATTACGTGCTTTCATGCAGTGCAGTCATGGACAAAACTTTGAAATCACCTTCTTGTCATGATTTTGCTTCCGGGTCTTGCTTATAACGTATTTTTACTCAATAATAACTCTCCAAAACAGGTAAAACTAATCTAAAAATCTAGAAAACTGAAAGCGAGGCCAAATATTAAATTACATACGCCTAATTATGCAAAGTTAATTAACCAAGTAACTATAAGCACTATCTCAGACTGGGTGCATATGTAGTACAAGCATAATAAAAGTATATTGTGTTTATGATTTTGCTCATTTTAATCTGCATCATTTATTAGGGTTAATCTCTTGAGAAAATAAAATGAACTCATATTTAAAACAATATCCGAATCCTTCATAAAAACTAGACAATTATTTTGCAAATCCAAATTAATGTTATAATCACACTCTAATTTCGTACTAATTGAATCCCTACTCATTTATTTTTGATCCCATTTTGATGTGATATGTTGTTCAGTTTGAACCCACAATCTTATCAAAATGAATATATAGATTCCGTTTTATATCAACAACTAACTATAAATTGACAAGATCTTCTATTCATTATTTGACAACATTATCCATTTTTCTTTTGACAAGTTTCTGTTATGTCCCTCTGTGAGAAGATAAAGTACTCAAAAAGTCATTTTGACAAGAATTTCATCCGTGAGACTGCCTACATAAGACAATAGTGTTTGTAACATGTCCACATCCTCCAATATGTTGCAGTCAATTGCGTTTGGTGAATGACCTAGGTGAATGACCTCGACATGTCATTTTGTGATGAGCCATTTTTAAGAAATATATATTATGTCTCTATCTAAATAGTTTCCATTGTCAAATTTGACAAGTTGAGTAGGTAGTTTAAGAGTGCACTGCTAAAAAACGTATTAATACCTATAGGATACAACGCGTAGCTCGGTAGATTTACAATTTCGTGGCAACGATGTGAAATTAAAAGATTTTTATTATTTTAAAGTATGGAAGCAGTTGGGCGGACCAAAGTTGTTCTGAAAACTGTACTTGTGACAGTGAGACTGGCATAAATTGTAATGATACCCAGTGTCATGAACATGCGACGTGCACCGTAGACCCTGAAGGAACCCGGTCGTGTGTGTGCAACGAGCCAGAATACACCGGCGATGGATTTACATGTACACCGGGTAAGTAATATATGTACCGTATTCGAATTGTACATTTCGCAAAACCTAATTCCATTTTTTTCTTCTTCAAATTAGAACGCTTAAGGGTATACGAGGTATTGTTGGCATTATCTGAATCTCAATATTATTCAAAAATAACACTTTGATGTTTTTGCAAAAGTGCATTCTTCAGATCATATACTTACTTAATTTATTGTTGTTAATGAGTTATGTAAGTTTTATAAAAATGTTGTTGTTTCAGCCCTCTTTACAACATAAACTCAAGAACCACAGGACCTACAAAAGTATATCTGTGATATTTGAATTCTTCTACATGCTCACTATGAATTGAGCAATGCATTTTTGCTAATTTTGATTACCATTCGCAAGATGCCGTGAACTACTTTGTTTCTGCTGCTTTGACCAACAATACATCGTATACCCTTAATTAACAATGTTCGTTGATTAGAGTAAATCACATGGTTAGGCAATAGAGGTTGTGCGTTAGATAATTGATTGGCTCCAAACAAAGGATTTAAACCGGTGTCCTACACCGTAATCATGGCGCAGTGCAGTCCATTCAATCAAATGTTGTCATCAACCTATTTGATCGTAGTGCATTTGTTATGTCATAAGACAACTGTCGCGGTAGATTACAATCATGCTTTTGTTGAATGCATTTGAGAAGTCCGCCATATTTACGATATGCACACTCTCTATACGTGGATCCTGGATTTGTCTGGCGGAAGTCAGTTTGACCCAAATTCCTGCCCACAATACAATATACAGGGTGGTAACAGCACGTCCGTTAGCACCCTACAAACGTGATCAGCAGAGTGTAAATTGTACGTTCTCCTTGCGACGCACAGTGTCAACACCCTATATTATAAATATTTTTTTCATACAGCTCCATACTCCGTTGGTGAAATCAATATTCTATTGTTGACATAGATAAAGAAAGTTTACATATGCATTGTGATATACACGTGTGATCGTATATTCAATACAGGCACCTGGATTTGAGGTGAATGGGCTATTTGTGTTTCTTTATATAATTGTAATTCTCAAAATTAAATATATCACAATTTTAACTTACGATTTAAAAATCGTTACGCCAAAAATGCAGTAAAAATGTATCCAGAGCCAACAGCAATGGCCGCTAATTAGTGTATTTAATTTCAAGTTAGTGTATTAAAAACAAAACCTGGGGTTTACCTCAAAACAAATCGAATTTCCTTGTAATAGCAACACCATATGGGATACTAGAGCATGATAGTCGTACTATGCTTAGCCTGCGTCGCTCGGCCTATCTCGAACAAAATCGCCATGCGTAGCTATTGAAAAACGAGAGGATTCGCCGTACTATCACGGCAATTTTTGACACGAAAATCATGTTTCAATTCACCGTTGTTCCTCACCGTTTCATACACTCTTACATAGCGAGAACCAATCAGAGCAATCGTTAGAAAAATCCAAACCATGCATTGATTGTGTATAACGTACACTCCGCGTACTACGCGCAGTGCTTTCGCACGCGTTCGCGTCGTGTAGGCTTGATTCTTTTTTCGAGCGGTTTGATGCATTTATATTTGGTTTTATTTTCCAATATTTTAGTGATTATTTTGTTATAAAAACAACAAAAATCACGTGTTTTTCTTCTCGTGTATAAAATACACTCTTGCATTAGACACATCAACATCAGCGCACGTGCATTATTTTGTCTAATTCATCTCCCAATAAAGGTCCGTTCATACTACCACCGCATTTGCGATGCGTTGCTTTGCGATGCCGATATATCGATTACTTTTGCCGCAACTCAACGCAACTCGTCGCAATTCCAAGTTAAAATGTATTTAACTTTGTTGCGATATCGCAATGCAGTAGTTTGCAGTACGATGCAGTGCGGCAACGCACCGCATCGAAAAAAGCAACGCATCGCAAATGCGGTGGTAGTATGAACGGACCTTAGCCGTGCATAAATATTGTATGATTGCACGGGCTCGCACTCCGCGTACTACTCGCGCTCCGCGTACTACTCGAAGTGCGTTCATTTTTCTTGCGGGTTGATGCATTAATATTTGCTTGTATTTTCAAACATTTTTAGTGACAATTTTATTATAAAAATGGCAAAAATCATAGAATTTTTTTTCGTGTATGAAATAAGTTGATAAATGCATATCACTTGTTGCTCAAAGAGATGTACAAAATAACCCACTTGTACTGAGATGTTAATGTGTCTTCGGGGCTCGTGCATTAGACGCATCAACATCTCAGTACGCGTGTATTATTGTGTACAATTTACTTCGCGAGGACAGCTTTAGAATTAGATCGTCTAATTCACATGATTATTTCATTACGATTGTCCGTTATGTCCGTTAGTCATTGCAACTCAACTTTAGAAGACGATGGTGGTATCTCTGTTGATATCAGCAATAAAACTAAAGAATAAAGAGGCGTTCATACTACCACCGCATTTGCGATGCGTTGCTTTGCGATGCCGATATATCGATTACTTTTGCCGCAACTCAACGCAACTCGTCGCATTTCCCGGTTAAAATGTATTTAACTTTTTTTTTTTTTTGAAAATTGCAATATAATACAAATTTTATGGCAAATTATTAAAAATAATTTTTTATATTTTTGATATTTAACAGTTTTTGAAGTAAATTGTATAAATCGTATGATATTACTTTACATTAGCTAGATAAAAAAAGCCAACAATTGGAAATAGGATCAATTGGAAATGTTGATCTTTCCTATTGAAGATATTACATTTTTCCCCCAAAAGACGTAAAATTTCTAGGTGTTTTTCGAAAAAAAAATGTATATCTTCAATACGAAAGTTCAAAATTTTCAAATGGCTTCTATTATAAAGAGATTTTAATAACACATTCCATCCACCATTGACAAAATTGAAATGTATGAAGCCGTAACTCATAGACTATAGATTCCAGTTAGCGCCAGAAAAACATAGCTCAGTATATACTTAACTGAATACTTAAGAATATCTTAAATTCCATTATTCTTAATCATAATTGACATTTTTTATTATGAATAGGATACAACTTTTTTTCTCTAAATGACATTTCTTGAGTTAAGGCTTTCTGGCTCTCAACCCTCGATATAATCACTGCGCTTTTTTTAAACCCATCCCAAAAAGAAAGTATCAGTTCTGCATCGATTTGGACAAATGAGGTATCAAACTGCGCGGAATAAATTTATCCGAAACATACTTTTGGTAGGTCTTGATTTAACACCCTTCTTTGACTTATGGACCAAAATTAAACTGGTACTTTCTTTTTGGGATGGGTTTATATAATATAAATTTATGTGGGCTGTTAAGATATCGGTAAGGCGTTCGACTAAGGTGCGAGAGGTTACGGTTCAACCCTTGCGGTGAATTACGTCGTAGTATGCTGTCGTGGACAATGAACTTACTCCTGATTGTCTTGTTGTAACCCGCACAAAACTCGGGGAGCTGATCCTGGCTGTGATCGTTAATTGTGGAATGTCACTGGTGTGTAGTTCTAAGCAGAAAAGTGGTTAAATGTTTTGCATGGGTCGTAGTGTTTAGCGACAACCTATAATTTGTTTCTGTTTTAGGTAACACATTTTAAAAACCTGACATGTTGCTGGTTAACGTTGTTCTCCGCGGAATCTAGACTGATTGAAAGGTCTACAATATACAAACAGTGGTCGTGTGAAATGCGTTGTGAACTGTATAAAAAAACACATGTTGCAACGACTGAGAAGATGATAAAATGTTTCCCATTTACAAATTAACCATGCCACTAACCGTGTGTATTATTTTGCACAAATGCTATGCACACGCTTGAAATTGCGAGTGTGTACGCAAGGACTAACTCTGAAAAAGAATTTAGCAATACATTTTAGTTCAAAAATATGACTAATTTGTCAAAGATATTCATTCTATGTAGCATCAATTATTTGTCAAGATATTGTTCTGCTATCTCTCTAATCAGGATTGATTTACGTCGTAGACATAAAAAGAAGCATTTAAATGTCGTGATCTTGATTTAGAAGTATTTATTTCAACGACCTACTTCTCTGTTCCAATATTAACAATGAAAAAGAGAATATTTTCATTTTGAGGGCATTGGGTCCGGGCTCATTTGGGCCCAATGGTAAATCGGGCCCTGCTGGGTGAAACGAGACGGAATTTTTAAAAGCAGTCTGCATAGCTTTATGTTTACATATGTATGTTTTGTATTACAGGTTCACCATGTGAGCCGAATCCTTGTCTCAACGAAGGAAAATGCACTATTTATAACGTAGATGAATTTGTATGCGAATGCAAAAAAGATAATGGATACTGGGGCCCGAGGTGTGAAAATCGTAAGTTGTATTGTTGTTTTTAAGTGGATGCTTGCTGTTTGCTTATTTGTACCTCACTTCCTTTATTATGTAGAAAAAAATTAAATGTATGTTTACTTCACATGCCATTCGCTGAATAACCGAATTTCATTTTGCCGAATCCCAATATATATGGAAAGACGTTATCAATTTCCAAAAGTGAAGCAATGATATGGAATATGCCTTATTAACGATATACATTTCTCATCTTTTTAGCGCCACCCTGTGACTCAAGTCCGTGCCAGAATGGTGGGACATGCATCAATGAAGGAGGGGAATACAGATGTGTCTGTCCATTTGGTCAATGGACTGGACCAAATTGCAATATTCGTAAGTATAGTATGATTTTTGTATCAACCAAATCTATATCCAATCCATGTAAAATTTATACTTTCTTTAGCATTATCTGTAATCTGTAACATTTAACCTAAAATGGTGCTTTCATATAGATGCTCACAATGGGCTATTCCATTTAAAATCCACACTCCCCCTGTGGAAGATTTAGCTAAAGTCTTCCACGGAGGGAGTATGAGTTTCATATAAAATAGACATTTGGGTAACTTACATTTGAAATACTCATTCCAGTTGTGGAAGATATAGGTAAAGCCATAATACAGGGGGAGTATGGATTTCAAAATGATTAACCCTTTTGAAAAACATACTCCCTCTGTGTAAGATATTATCAAAATCTTCCACAGGGATAGTGTGGATTTTAAATGGAATAGCCCAATGTACTAAATTGGCAAATTACAGCTGCTCGTATTCATTTAATCGTTCATCGTCAGCATGTTACGCTTTTTGCCTAAGTCATTTTTTGTAATTTTGAGAACAAAGTACAAAATATAGTTCAAGCATGCATTTAAGCATATTTATTTACCAATCTTTGCACAAGACGAAATGATAATGATACAAATGAAAGGAAGGGAATAATCCGAAACAATTCAGGTGATTACGTAACTGATGCATGCTTAAACCACATTTTGTTCTTTGTTCTCAAAATTACAAAAAATGACTTCGGCAATTAGCGTAGCACGCTGACGATATACTAGTACGACCATGCAGCTACTGTACGGGAACAGCTCTACGATGGGGATGTGCATAGCAGGATCGAAACGGAAGATGCAACGTTTCAGTACATAAAAGACAATTTGTCAATTTATTTAGTATTATAAATACTAGATCTAGATAAACTTAAAAAGCTCTCAATATGTCAGCTTCGTGGGTCAACATTTATATTCTGTTTCCTGGACGTTTTTACCAACCAGGTTGCCATGTCTGCTGGGCATGTGGAGATCCTCACTATACCACATTCGATGGTCGTTGCTATGACTTCCAAGGGAAATGCATGTACACATTAGCCAAATCAACAGATGATGCTCCATACCAATTCGAGGTTGTCGCCAATAACAAAGAAGCATACTGGAATACCAGGGTCACAATAACAAGAGAGATTTATGTATTCCTTGATTTTGGTGAAGACGGGTGGTGGGTAAGTATCACAAACTTTTGTTTGCATTGTTGCTCGTTTGGTACTTACGGCATCAGTAGTTAGGCATGCTTAGGGAATTCACTTGCGCTGGCATCAGATCTTTATAATCAAATTTTACAAATCTACAAATAATTTTTGCATTATCCTTTCATATAAATCATTTTGACAACCTGCGTGAGTTTCTAATATTTTTTTACTTTCTTCAAAATGTCATATTTTACTAAAACTAGGCTATCGGTTACCATTTTATTTTTGGGTTAAATTCTACCATTCTACTGTAATCTATCGGCATTAAGAAACTTATTATATGAGACACATTGCACAGTTTTTCAGTTCAGTGGTTTAGATAAAATAGTCAAATGACCATTCACATTCAGTTACACTCAGCACAGTGCTGCTCACTATGCAGCATTTCCGCCCAAGGTCAGAACTGCTAGAGCGTGAGCACACTGACTGAGCTATTATATTTAAGAGGATTTAAAACATTCTTATTTAATTGACACTGCAATCTTACTGCTAAATGCATATACTGTATTACACCACAAAACTTTGTGGCATTATGTCAAAAGCGGAAACCATTCTTATACTGAGGAAATGAGACATATCAACATAGTATTATATTGTTATTGAAAGACGAGGGATTAGAATTATTGCATAATAAGAGTGTGCACCTTTAATCACTAAAGTACCGAAAAAGTATTGATTATGATCCGGAAAAGAAGAGTTTTATTTGTCATACTAAAACTGTAGTGTGCACAAAGAGTAGTACTGCTCCTCCTTGCTTAATATAATGGCATCTCCCAGAAAAACCTCACCCGCCTAAAGCTTCTCGCTGGAGAACAACAAGTGCGCCAGACTCATTTTCAGAGAACCAAAATATACTCATACGTCTCCTTTGCTTCATAGTCTGCACTGGCTTCCAGTTGCTAAACGTGTCCAGTTCCGCACTCTCGTTCATTTTTATAAGGTTCTTGCTTCATCAACACCTGAGTACCTGTCCTCCGTCCTTCACACCCGTCATTCTGGGTACATGTTGCGCTCTACTGCTGCCACTTGCCTTTCCATTCCAAGATCCCACAAGTTGGCTGGTGACAGAGCATTTTCCATCATTGCCCCTGTTCTATGGAATGGCTTGCCTTTCCACATTCGTAACACTCCAAATGTTCAAACATTCAAAAAGAACCTAAAAACTCACCTATTCACCTAATGTTTCCTCCCTCTTGTATATTTTCCTTTCCATAGCGCTTTGTTTTTTCATTTAAAAAGCGCTCTCTAAATATGTGTATTATTATTATTATTATTATTATTATTATTATTATAGTATTGTGTGCTAGGCCAGTATTCAGTATGCATGTCAAAATGCAATAATGCAATAAAGAACTTTGAAATGGATACTTTCCTGACATGAGAAAAATAATCAAGAGCATTCGCACATTCCAAGCATTGCAACAAGTTGTTTAGCTGGTAAATTTGGTATATTTGGCCTGCCACGCACTCACACACTGAAATACTGGAGATTTAAAACATCTCACTTCGTCAGACGCAGACTAATCTTACACGTACATTCAAAATGTATCAATAGGAATTAGAAAAAAAAACATACAGTAATTTTGTGGTCTTTATATGTCCTCTAACTGATGTCGCTAGAATTGATTATTTCATTTGATTTTGTAGAGTTTCTGTTTCCGTTATGGTTATGGAGGGATACAAGTCAACTATGAGACCGTTAGCTTGCCGTATACAAATAGAGATGCTGCAGGAGATATGAGAGTGCACATTGGACAAGCTGGTTATTACACAGTAAGTATTTCTTATTATAGTTTTCAGCAATGTTCTTCAGCGATCTATCGATTTGGCACTGTTTATGGCGTAAACGCGGAAGTGGGTTCTGATTGGCTAATTGAATTACGTCATCACATCGGCACCTCATTCGCTGGTCACAAGATGCGTAGCATCACGTAACCTAGTTCTTTTTAAGCGATAGTCATGAAAAACAGACGGACACCGCTGAATAAATTTGCTGAATTCTATAATATTATTTATTCACAAACTCACAATAATAGTACAACTTGGAGAGTTGATTCCGTAAGAAGTGCTATAAACATATTGTCATGAATTTTACATTTCGTCACAATCCACAATTCCACATAAACTGAGGTAAGAGTTAACAATTCAATCCATTTTGAGCATGCAAGATTAAGATTAAGTAATTGCCTTTAATCATATCCGAGGTTGTCCCGGCGGTCTACAATTATTACTCGTTTAAGTACATCACGGTTAATTATCATAGTGACATTTAAAATAACCTTTTTCTTTACAGTTTCTCGCCACCAATTTTGGGTTGTATGTTGGTTGGAATGGCGTACATTGTGCATTTATAGTGGTGCCAGAGACGTTCGTGGATCAAGTAGAAGGACTATGTGGATTGTTTAACTTAGACATCGCAGATGATTGGACAAAACCTGATGGCAAATCGGTACATATTGTTGTGTTCTTCGTATACTAACAAATTAGAGCTTACTATACACTGTCAAAGTAACAAACGCCCTTGAGTACATAAAATAGTAAAAGTATTTTAGCAAAATCATTTTAACAAAAGAGCAATTTACATAGGTAAAACTTTTTTCAGAGCCAACGCCCTTTAAATCAAGTTAGTGTTCATCTTTTAAAATATTTGCATTATATTTTAAATTATTTAACAAATAAGACCAACATAGATAACTCCTTTAAGATTTTGACTAAATAAAAGGCAACTTTGGAGTTAAAATTGGGCTCATTTGGTCACTAATTCAAAAAAATAAGGCCAATAAAATCTAATGATAAACATGTATCCTGTAGGCTACTAGTAAAATTGAATTCGGCAACAGCTGGGTTTACGAAGAGATAAAAGTGTGTCAAGGAGAATGCACACCTGAAACATGTGATGATGGCACTGGAGGCCCGTGTGATGATAATATGGAGAAAGAGCCGATGGCGGACGTACTCTGTGCGTTTCTTAAAACAGGTAGGCGATTAAGCAGTTTTCAATATCGATAAATTTCAGTCATTAGACACCAGTACCAACACAAGTAGTAATTATAATTAAAGACAGAATTTAAAAAAAAACTAGTTTGGCGCATAAAAAGAAGGTTTGGTGCCGATTGGAGAAACGGAATTGCAGAAAATGGCGAAAAATAACGTACTTTTACAAGGCAAAAAGCAACTTTTGTGCCTTCAGGAAAGAAAGTTTCCTACTATGAATACCTAACTTGTGAGACAGTTTGTATTGTGTATTTGTGTTTGTGAGACATATTTGAGGGTGCAAAAAAATTAACCATAAGGCGCCCTGTTTTACCGCCACGTTCAGCAACTCATAATCACGACACTAAAACAAACTGTGCTCGAATTGATTGACATATGACGTAGACACAAACTGGTCTTTTTAATTATGTTTTCAATTATAGATACTTAACATTCCAGTACACATTTGATGCTAGGAGCTGACCTGTATTACACATGCAATCAGCGCAGCGAAAACAAAATTTGGCGTACTTACTCAAAACAATCAAAATAATGCATGTCATATCAATAGTACGAAGGCGTGATACAGGTATGGCATGAAGTATCCCTGTATCCACCCTTCCCCACTCCCCATCTGTCAATGTTGATGGGTCTCACGGACCTGATGACAACATGGCTTTGTCCGATATTGAATGGGGAGAGTGTGGGAAGACTAAGAGATTCACATTCACCAAAAGAGAGTCAACGTGTGCCAACATTTGACCCTGATTGTGGCATGTTGCTTGTAGTATTGGACGAGCGCGTTGTCTCCAGACCTTGTCTACATTGAAATACGCTTTCAAATCTTAGATATTGAAACCTTACACTTTACAAATGCTCATTGCCAGTTTTAATGTTTTCTTCTTCGTTTATCAGAGATCAATCTTAAAGGCAAATCAACAGAGCAGAGCAGCACATATGATAATAGTAAATCCCCCTCTGGCAACGCTGTAGATGGCAAAACGGATGGCGACTATCATCTCGGATCGTGCATACATACACGTAAGTTTCTGCAACGCTGAATGGCGCAAAATAATGACTATAATGGCAACTTCACTTTTTCCAAGGTTGAAATTTAATTTACTCTTAATAAATTACAATTTTATAATTACAAGATGGATAAGAAAATTGTATCGGAAAAATGATATTGTTTTGCTGTACCAACTCAAAATGGGGTTGAACTTCATTTTCTACATGATGCATAACTAATATCTCCCAATTTGGACTACTAGTATGCCGATGAATTGTTAGCACAGAATTATAAATAAATGCCGGAAGAGTGACAAATAACAATTTATATGATGATCAGCTTGTAATCGGCAGGACTTATAACATTGTGGATGAATATAAATATATTTTATTTTGAGAGCTGTCTTGTGACATCTCGCCAGATACATCACGAATTATTATAATGGAAGTTATATACAACAGGCACAAAAAGTTATAGTCATCCTTGCTGTTCAACAACCTGATAATTTGAGATTATTCTGAAATATACATTGTAATATTTGGACTTTGCTTTCACATTTGGCACCCTGTTCGTTAAAATCGAGCAAGAATTGGCAAAGATATGCGCCTCCAAACCGTCAAACCCCAAAATCAGAAGTTGCAATTTCAACGATTTTCAATGAATTTCAAACAACCTGATGGAACGCATCGTTGTTGCACACAAGCACCCCAGGCCAATCAATAAAGCACACAATGTAACAGGCACAATTGAATCATTAAAATTGCAACTTTTGATTTTGGGGTTTGTGGGCTTGGAGGCGCATATCGTGGTCAATTCTTGCTCGATTTTAACGAACAGGGTGTCAAAATGAGAGAGAAAAGTGCAATTAACAAAATGTATATTTCAGAGTAATCCAAAATGATCAGGTTGTTGAACAGCAAGGATGACTATAACTGACGAGTTTCTTTTTGTGTCAGGTATACTTTGCCTACTTCCTTTGACACGTAAAATATAAACCGCACAGGTTAGCTATTATATCACTCTTTTTTTGACCCCCTGAGCACTACCTGCCGATCTAATATTACCTTGGTCAATTACATAATATCTTCATTTTAATCACCAATCAGAATGGAGCTTTGCAAATAATTCACCCACATTTTTTTTGCGTGGTGAAATTATTTTAACAATGTTGATGATTGGTCCAATTGATAATGAAAACGTCTTTTTCACTAATAGTAAAGGTAAAAGCGTAACAATTTACGTTGATAACGAGTTGATCAAACCACCTGACTGCAACGTCTATTCAGTCTTTTGTGTCCGAGCTGAGCGCTGACATATTGGAAAATGTTGCCAATCAATATTCATGAGAGTGTACATTCAACGTCCAGAAATTAGGAGGATTGTGTTTGGCAGGTGTGAAATACATCTGACTAGGCGTTTTAATTACGTAATGCATATAGGTTTTGGCATCGTCGAATGGATATTAAGAGTTTTTACAAGTTGCTTTAAGCTGTTTTAATGAAAATATGCTATTTTGGCGGCCATTTTGAATGATCACCCCCTATATTCTCCCAATCCATCCTAAGATGCGCTTTTACCTGTCCATACACATGATAAGGACTCAAGAAAACATGTCACTATAATGTCATTTCCAGGTGGCACTCAATCTGAAGCTGGTCTATATAGGTTTTTCTTCTGCAATATTTGTTGTATGTGATTAGTTGTTGGTTTTTTGAAATCAAAAAAAGATATTAACGCCTGGTGGTGGGTCGACTTGGGTGAACCAATGTGTGTAGGAAAAGTAGTTATCTTCAATCGTGACGATTGTTGTGGTAAGTAATGTTCTCCAGCAATTAATTAATTAATTAAAATGTATTTATTTATCTATTTATTTATTTATTTATTTATTTATTTATTTATTTATTTATGTATTTATTTATTTATTTATTTATTAAATTTATTTATTTATTTACTTGCACTGAAATTAAATAGCGATTTCTTTATGCCTATTCGGGTCAAAATTAAAAGAGACATATTTGACAAGTGAAAACGACCATTTTGTGAAAACAAATACAATTGATTTCTTATGGAAATGTTACAATATATTGATTTAATTGATATATTCTTAGATGGACGACTATCAGGTGCACAGGTACGCGTGGGCAGTGATAGTAATGCGAAAAATAATCCTAAATTTGGGACGGTGAATGGAGACATGATCAACCAGGCCAGGAATCGCCAGAGCAATATGCTGGAAGTATCACGCGACCAAGGAGGGCGTCTCGGGAAGTACATTAGTATTCATTTACCTGGCCAAGAGTATCTACAATTCTGTGAGATCAAGGCGTATATTGGCACATGTGAAGAAGGTAAGACTCTGTAGTTTGTCCAATCTCAACTGCCACTGAGGTTGAGTGTTAAAAGCTTCAAAACTTTGCGCGCTTCGAACGCAATTGTCCAGATACAGTGTTTGGATCTGGTTAGCTTGCGCGAGAATGCTTAAAAAAAAAAAAAAATATTTCCCGGTATGCGTAAACGCCACTTACACTGTAGTTTTAACAATGTTCCAATATTTAACATGCCCATTTAACTTACAATGTTTAACTTTTTTATCCATGTAACAGAAATCAATCTTATAGGCAAACCAACAAAGCAGAGCAGCACATATGATAATATTAAATCCCCCTCTGGCAACGCTGTAGATGGCAACACAGATGGCAACTATTATTCACGGTCGTGTATGCATACACGTGAGTACCTCTAAACTTCTTTATAAAAAAAATCAAGCTTTTCTGTAAAATGTTCTGAATCTTGGTTCAAAATCAATTATTTTTCAAATAATGTAAACTTAATGTTTGTTGTTGTTGTTTTTCTCACAGAGGAAAATGACAAAGCATGGTGGTCTGTCGACATGGGCGACAACTATTGTGTTGGCAATGTTGAAATCTTTAATAGGGTCGATTGCTGTGGTAAGTAACGTTTTGTATTATAGTTCATAAATAATTATGTTAAAGCCTTAATGTACGATCTTTTTTCAGAATATACCTATATTTTTTTCAAAACCGATTTACTGGCATATTTGTAATACTTTCACTTTTGTAATACATGTTCTAACTTAAATCTATGAGCAAACTGTCAAATTCGCCCTATTTGAAGTAAAACGGGATGATTTTCTGTTGGTCCGACATATTATCATATTTTTAGATTATGATAATATGTCGGAACGACTCGCATATCGTAGTCTCCTACGAAGCTAGTTTGGTTACGCTCCCTCCACGTGTGGAGGGAGTGTAAACAAACTGGCTGCGTAGGAGACTAACTCTGAGGCCGCGCTCGCCGTCTTAATCCAAATAGTGCGAGATATTTCGAGTGATAGAGGTGAAGTTTATGATGTTGTTTCTTTGCAAATTCCCAATGTTTTCGCGTCCAAATGTATTGGGAACTTTCATAATGATTGCATATTATCATTTTGGAAAAAAAAAAAAAAAAATCTAAAAATTTAAAAAGATCGTACATTAAGGCTTAAAACAAAGACAATAATAAGTTTTAACACATTGTAGATAATGTCTGATAGCCATACTTTGCTTCGTTACACTCTTCCTTTTCGATGTTGTTTTTTATTCTTTCTCTTTCTGTGTATGTATGCAAAATTTCTTTTCTATTTCAGAAAAACGTCTAGTGGGTGCCGTCGTACGTGTTGGCGATGATAGTGGAATGATGACCAACCCTGTTTGCGGGACGATAACTGGGGAATCCGGTGAACTTGGTGAAATAATATTGTCGTGTAACAGGAAGGGGAGATACCTAAGCATCCACTTGCCATCCAAGGGTTTCCTGCACATATGTGAGGTTAAGGTGTATCCTGGCAAATGCGGACTAGGTAAGACTTAAGATCCGCTCATACTACGACGCAATTGCGGTGCGGTGCGGAGCGTTGCCGATATATCGATTTATTTTTGCCGAACTCAACGCAACTCGTCGCAATTAACATGTATTTAACTTTATTGCGATATCGTAATGCAGTAGTTTGCACCGAGTATGATGCAGTACGGCAACGCACCGCATCGCAAAGCAATATTGCGGCGTAGTATGAACAGACCTTTAGCAACATGTAAACTGATATTGGATATATATGTCAGTTTAGACATTAGCTTTTTAAAACACTACACTGAATGAAGACGCCATGGTGGTGTCGCAAGCTACGTCGCTGCTAAACCAACCAAGACTCTGAAAAAGGTAATTTGTGAAGTTTACATTTGACCTTTACATTTCATACATTACATAGTAAATTTAAATTACAAATTCTAATATGCAGATATAGCAGAGGAAATACATAACTGTCGTCCATTTTATGGAACTATTTTGAGAATAAACCCAGCAAACACAAAAACGTTTTAAAGACGTTTTAAATAAGTTATATTTTGGCTTTTAGTTTAGGTAAAAACGTTTTAATAACATTAAAATGTCGGGTTATATAAAGGTCATCAAAACGTTTTAAAACGTTTGGTATGAAAACACACTAGAACAATATTTTTAAAATGTTTTCAAAATGTTATTGCAAACTATTTTTGCAAACATTTTTTCCAAATGTTCCTAAAATGTATTTTTCAAAATGTTTTAATAACATTTAAATGTCGGGTTATATAAAGGTCATGCAAACATTTTTAAAACGTTATTGTAAATATTTTGGGCAAACATTTTTAGCAAAATATTTTTTCAACCCCAAAATAACATTCTGTTTAGAATGTTTTGTATCAAGTTTTCAACAATGTTTTTGGAATGTTATAAAACGTTTTTATACCCTTTACATAGCCCGACATTTAAACGTTTTCTGTAAAACATTTTGTGTTTGCTGAGCAGTGGATTATCAAAAATATTTTTAATGTTATGAAAACGTTTTATACCCTTAATATACCCTTTATATAACCCGACATTTAAACGTTTTCTGACAACCTTTTATAACCTTTGGCGAATGATGTCGAAAACGTTTTGTGTTGGCTGTGAAGGTCGTTTGTGTGTACAAGTTGCCGAATTCTGCAACCTTCAAGAAATTGCTCATTTCGGAATAATGAAGCACTTTATCTTATGAATTTCTGAACTTTGGCATGAAAATCTACATAATTATATTGGTATGACAGGATGATGAATTTATTGAGCAATATAATACGTCGAAATGTCATTGCTAACTTGAGCAAAATGTGGTTTGAGCACAAAGTCTTCATGCAAGCCGCAAGGAACATGAACGTTCATACTTTACAGTAACCCACACTGGAGGAAGTTTTGGATGAGGAAACGGACATTTTGATGAGAAACAGCCAAAATGGTGAGAATTTAAATTTTCTCATTCTTTTGGATGAGAAAATTTAAATTCTCACCATTTTGGCCGTTTCTCATCAAAATGTCCGTTTTCTCATCCAAAACTTCTTCTAGTGCCAGCCTACGAAAAGAGTCCATATAAGCTTACGGTACTTTTGATATGAGATGCCAAAAACATTATCCGTATCATAATGGTCACAACATCTACATGAATATAAGATCCATAATAAACGCCGATTACAGTAGTTCAGTTATCTCTTAGAATCCCAAGAACAGTTTATCAATGGAAGACGACCAACGGAAAGATGAGACCTGGACGTCCTAAGAAAACCTGGAAGGAAGTCATCTAAAGGGAGTTGGATAACATTGACAAAAAAGGTGGTCTCTGGACGAGGAGCATGACTACATCATAACTTCTACTACATCAGGCAGCAAGTGCAAAAATATATGATGCTGTCGTCTGGTATTTTTGCAAATACATTATACAATACTATTTTACAATGTTCTAACACTTTCTTGCATATTATATAGGACCGTTTGCTTCATGTTTTGACGTCATCGACCCAGCAACTTATTTTTCCAATTGTAAATACGACATATGTTCTGGATCACCAGTGGAGGCAGTATGTGATGACCTGGCTCAATATGCAAGTGACTGCAATGCTAGAGGTGTGGAATTACTAGACAATTGGCGCGATATGGTACCGAGTTGTGGTAAGGTGTTTCAAATGATCTGTCAATATATCGGATTATACTCCATTATAACGATATCCAACATATACATGAATGGGAATGAAAACGTATAGCATGCGCCTATTTTTTTTTTGGGGGGGCTTTGAGGCGCCAGCCCCGGGGTCAAAGTAGGGGCGGCAAAAACGAAGGGGCGGCGGAAGAAGAAGGGCGGCAAAAACAGGGGCGGCAAAAACGAAGGGGGCGGCAAAACGAATTAGCAAATAAAAAAGGGCGCAAAAATTGAAAAAGCATATAAAATTTTGAAAAAAGGTTGCTTTTAGGGCGCAAACGCCTAAAATCCTTTTTTTTTTTCTTTTTTTTTCAAACGACCGTACGGTACGCCACTGTATAGGCTAGTCAAATAATAAAAAATAAGCGGTTAACTCACCACTAATTGCAACAGAACCAATTTAAGTACCATTCATTTCCGAAAAGCATATCTAATAATAGAAAATCAAATCTAATAATAGGGGTGACCATGAAAATTTGAAGTTTCTCCTGTATTGTAGAATCATACCTTATATTAAAGAGCTCATTAAATGGAGCATCAATAGGATAAATGGTTCTAAAGTTATGGCCAATTTTATATGCGTGTTTCGGATAGGCAGTTTGGACAGATTATGGAAAACCAAGGGAAAATGGCACAACATTTAATAAATTCCAGTTTCAAATTCAGTATTTTCAAAAAACACCTTTTCAGTAACCCTTGAAAATGGATTACATGATTTATGCAAATACTCACATGAAGAAATCATTTATAAATACGGGTTTTCATAAATGCATTCGGAGATCTGGTCTTGTGAAATTGCCTTTTTGTTCTATATTTCTTTGTACAAATCCAAGATGGTAGTCATGGAAGAAAAATTATGAACAAATTTGAAAATGTATCACCAAATTTTGACAACTTAAGTCAAGGATGATAGAGAGTACACCCGTTTAGTACGGGGGGCCATCCAGATCAAGAAGAAATCGCCAGAACTAAATCGCGATGAAGGACTGGAATTGCCAACCTTATACAACGCCCTCATTCGAACAAAAGTTGCCAATGATCAACAAAAGGGCAAGTCCATCACAACATCTTAGGACTTCTTCTGATGAAGATGTGTGTAACAAATCGAAAATTCAAGGTTAGTTAATTTTTGTGCTGAAAGTCAGTTTAAACTTTTGGACATTTTTTATTACCAGCACGTATGAACTTACATTCATCATAACATTGAAATGTATTTTCCATTTTTAACAGCCAGTGAATGTGCTCTACACGAGATATATATTCATTGTGGTCCAGCCTGCCAACCAACTTGTTCTGACCCCGAGCCCTATTGTGTCGAGCAATGTATAGAAGGCTGTTTCTGTAAAGAAAATTTGCTTTGGACTCCAGATGGATGCGTGTCTGCTGATCAGTGTGGATGCACATATAACGGCGAAAAGTACTATGCGGTGAGCAAATTGTTTAATAATACAAGTGCACCTATAGCTCGGAGGGCTCTGTGGCTATGAGAGCACCGGCAGTATGATAACTATATTGTTTGACCCCTGATGACGCTCTTGATTTTTTGATATATTCCCGTTGCGTCGAGTATTCTTTATACCACGTTTGAGCTTAATTGGGTATATTTTAACGTTTGACCCCATATGATATTTGACCTTGGGTTAGCTCGGTTTGATTTTCTTTACATTTTATCCTTACACTTTGAAACAAATTCTTAATTTTAACACTAAACCATATTTGGGTAAATTTTTTTTTTTAATAGATGCACTATCTAATCCTGCACATTCTGACACCCCATTGAATCAAATGTGACTTCCAGAAGTAAAGTTACCAGCATTTGTTAAGAAAAGTTTTAAAAGTGACAAACTGCCCTATACACGCCTGTTCGGGAGCATGAGACGACAATGTACAGCTATTATGGACGATAACGGTGGCCACAAACGATATGGGGGGAGGGTCAAAAGAACTTAAACAAAAGAAACTAAAGAAAACAGAAAGAAAAGAACTGAAAAATAAAAATAAAAAGATTCCAGTTGATATTGATATATAAGTTTATTCTCTCATCTCCATTCACCGTAGTACTACATGTAGTGGGACGTCTAAATCGATTGTTTCCAGGTCAACTGCTTCAGTGCTCTCTGTGTTCGGAACCACGATATTAAATGATCACAACATAAAGTCAATTGGTTACAAACCATGCGTTAATAAGTTATTAAAGTATGACGTATGGCGCAATCGATACCATTGATAGCTAACTTATACAGTGATTGATTTTCTTGACCAGTTACTAGTAAATGCTACCTGGTCAATGACCTGACGGTGTTTTTAAAATTTAAGATATTTTACCAGATATTCAAACTAATATAATGAATGCAGCAATTAATATTGCCTATTGTTTTAATACACTGACGGACAAGTATATGACGGACAGATAATACTTGTGCGGAGTTATTGCATTTGCTCTCGATATCGCTAAAGCATAACTCCATCGATTATCTTGCCATGGAGTTATTGCATTTAGCTTCTCGAGCCTATTCATCGGCTGCAAATGCAGTAACTACTTCGAACGGCGCGTGCGATTATCTTGACTAATGCATTGCACTCAGTTCATTATCCTTATCGTAACTTCGCAAGCGTTGATTGCAGAACGTAGTAGTTTGTATTGTAGGCCGTCGCTTGATCGATTCCCTCATACAAACACATCTAAATTAGAAAGTCCCCACTTGATATGAACACTTGGAGAGTTTTGTTTGCGGCAGTATCACACCAATCTTGCTTGATCGATAAGCAATGATTGAATGACTTTTATCGTGGACAAAGTAGCTTATGGTTAGGGTACTTGCCTGTAGTGCATACGGTCTCGGGTTCAATTGCTGGGATATTGACTTGGGAAAAACAATGTCTGAAATTAATTGGCAACCTCTGTAGATTCAATTCAGACTTCCGCTCTCCCCATGGCTCATTTAGAATTGGGTAAATGAATCATGATCATATGAAAGTACTCTGTCCTTCGGAGGGAACGTTAATCCGTCGGTACCGTGAACAGAAAGCCATACCTGTACATGTATCTCGCAGCTAGTTTGGTAAAGAGTAGAGTGTTAACCTCTAACTGTTCGTAACCCGTCCCGGTGTTCAAAATGGATCCCAATGGAAATCAGTTTCAATAGAGGCATTCTTTTGTTATCCAGGTGTGTCAAAACCCGAACAAATCAAATCAAAATTTGTACGATTTGAAAAGTGGCAGGGTCGGTTACTGTGTAAAATTATTGGGTATTAACAATACATAATGCTCTCCATATCGAAAAGACCACGGACAGTGGTGTTTCTTTCCAATTGATTACATACGCAGATTGCGTTTCATTTAAAGTGAGTGGAATATGCAACTTCATACCGCATCTTTTATAAAATCGCACCGCGCACCACATTTCACTCAGTCATTAATGTCTCGACCGTTCTAATTTGATATCATACTGTAGCTTACAACATTTTCCTCGCGTTCACCTCCAATTATATTGTTGCAATTAATTATGCTTAAGGTTACTACTTGTGTGTTTACTCTGTGGTTTACATTAATTATTGCTCCCTAAATTAATATATTGAACCAAACTGAAAAATATTTATATTGTGTGTTTATATATTTGTTGTGATTTTTTGTGGTTTTAGCCCAACGCCAAATTTCTGAAGGATGACTGTTCCGAGGAGTGTACTTGTCAGGAGGGTGGTGAAATACTTTGTGCTCCATACGGTGACGGCTCATGTGACGAGAATGCACAATGTACCATTAACGATAAAAATGGCAAACGGGATTGTTATTGTCGACATGGTTTTGTTCAGGACGGACACAAATGTGCAGGTATGATTGTAAAATGATTCCAATTGATTTGATTTTATTCAATATAGTATTCAACCACATCAATAATTCGTCGGCCGTATCACATACTGACGTATTTGCAAAATACGCATTTCGAACTTGAAATCGAACTTGAAAATCTAGCGATTTTCATTTGCTGCATAATCTTGATTAAAATAGTATTGTCGATTAAAACCAGTTTAACAGTAATGCAAATATACCATTTTTTCAATATAATTCACTTATCACTATCAAAGCATAACTTATTCTGCAAAAAATGAATATTAAATAAAATACGTCACTATGTGAAAAGGACTAATGTCAATTTCGCCGTGACAAATGACAAATACGTCGCGCAAATACGTCAGTATGTGAAACAGTTGCGCAAATACGTCAGTATGTGAAAAGGACAAAACAGCAAATTTGCCGTGCATTGACAGCATCGCGCAAATACGTCGCGCAAATACGTCGGTATGTGAAACGGCAAATTCTTCAAATTGCAGATACGATAAACTGGGCTTGCGCAGTATAGGTGATCGGCAAATACGTCGTTATGTGATGCAGACATTTCAAGGTTTTGTAAATACGACATAATGAAATTAATTAATATCTTACTAATTAAGCCACTTTGAGGCATCATTTTTGGTGAATATATAGAGTAGAACATAACTAACTAACATACGAATTTTCTCAAAAATGTTAAAAATGTCAAATACGTCAGTATGTGATACGGCCAACGAATTATTTATAACCGCATTAGACAATTGCACAATAGATAAAAGTACGGTTGCTGAAAATGAATACACCCGAATATAAAGCATTTAGCGTTGAATTACAAATGCTAAGGTATCATAAAAAAACCATTAAGCATTGTACTGATAATAATATGTTATTTACATAAAGCATAGATTCCTATTTAAATGTTAGTTTTCTCTGATCACGTTGACCTCTTTTCATTTCGAGCCAAACAAATGAGGTAAAACGAAGATAATTGCTATTTCATTCCAGCGCCTAAAATGCGTGTATTAGCTCATCAATCGTATTATTATTGAGCGGAGCTTCACGCAGCTGGGATGTATAAATAAAACATACGACATATAGCGATATGCACACCGTTTATGCGTCACTGAATTAATGAGCTCACATGCATAAGACGCGTTAAGCAGATCACATAATTTTAATGTCTTTACGAGACAAGTCAGAGCGGTGTCTGAGCTAACGGTTTTGTGCCCAAATATAGAGAAATATAAAGCCTACACTCACAGAGGAGGTATGAGTCCAAGGCTCAATGTAATGGGTTTTATTTACCCTTATGGGTATGATTTTCACTGGGAAGAGGAAATAGCATAAACTGTCGGTTTTTTACCTATCCTACAGACTTGACATTAAATATGGAATATTTCTTCACGAAGTGGCAAGACTACAATAGTCTGGAAGGGGTCTGCATAAACCACATG
Source organism: Amphiura filiformis (assembly GCF_039555335.1). Lineage (NCBI taxonomy): Eukaryota > Metazoa > Echinodermata > Ophiuroidea > Amphilepidida > Amphiuridae > Amphiura > Amphiura filiformis. Next base: position 29,043,405 of record NC_092636.1, read on the forward strand.
GGTTTTAAAAATATTGATTGCAGTATGTCGGGAGATTGTGTAAAATAATTATTTGATAGAAAATGTACTTTCCATGAGTTTACATTATGGTGTTTATAATGTAGTGTATTTGCCTAAAATGGTGGGGAGTAAGTAAGGGGCTGCATTTGAGCTTTGTTTGGACACAATAGCCGTTCGACAGAGCTGAAATGCACTTTGCACAATTTTTTGAAAATGGGTGCAGATTAAAATTTGTCTCTTGAATGTGGTATTCACTCAGAGAGATTGAATGGTTCCTCTGGGTACGGTACAAGAACGGATTCCTGGTCGTCCTGTGAACTCACGCTGTTTCTTTATGTACAGTAAGTTTATAACATTTGGAACCAGAGGACCATTCAAACTTTCTGAATAGGCCCCCTACGTACCATTTTTAAGAGCCTTTTTTTTCAAAAGCTCCTCCCACATTCAAAACTGGTACATTACAAGTTCATTTCAGATTTGACCAACATATTGATATTTAGATTCAGTTAATCACCTCAAATTTCAATAAAATGTACCCCATAGAACTCAAGTTCAATCTTCTTAAATTCCCCATTCTAGGCTAATTCACTACAATACGAGCACCATAGAGTGATGAAATGTCGCTTTCTTTAGCGTCAAGTCTAAACACTACCCTCACTACTGAGCACACATGAATAAAATGTCAGGATTCAACATTGATAGGGGGAACGGCAGCTCATTTGCAATACCGGACTAATTTCATTCCAACCCTTTTGTCCAGGGTTGTAGTCTTAGCACTTCATGAAGAAATATTCCATACTTCATGTCAAGTCTGTATTTCATAACTTTTATAACACATCGAAATATAAATGCAACCAATGACTCATTGTCTATAAGATCAATGTATTAGAAGAATATTACTGTATTATTTAAGCAAAATTACCCGAACTGGAAAATGTGGCCTGAAAGCTGTGACATGCCTTAAGCACCGTATTGATAATTAAACATTCATTAATAACCTAAAAAGCTCGTTGCAAATAGTGACAAATAACAAATTATACCTGTAATGCTTAAATAATTACAGGAGAGGAGAGGAGATAAGAGGAGAGGAGAGGAGAAGAGAGGAGAGGAGAGGAGAGGAGAGGAGAGGAGAGGAGAGGAGACGCGTGTCTCTTATGCTTTAACATTGACTATACCTTTAATATTATCACTTGTTTTACAGCTTGGCACGAATGTAGAGCTTTTGGCGAACCTCATTATAATACCTTTGATGATCGAAAATATGATTTCATGGGACAATGTGAATATACCCTTGTGAAAACAATATCTGGAGATATTAGTTTTGAAGTAATCGTAAAAAATATCGCTTTTAAATACGACCCAATATACTCTCTGACGAAACAAGTTACAATCAAGGTTGACGATTTGGTAAGCGCTCTGATTATAAATGTATAGGAATATAATGTAATATAGTGTACGCATTTTGTCTCTCTGGTCAAAGAAATAAAAGGCAAAAGGCCAAAGTCGTGTATATCCTAATCAATGCGGTTTTGATGTATAGGTCAGATTGTATTATTAACATTTAAACAACACTGTGTGTAATCAGTTCGGTCACAACATGAAATCCAGACTCCTGATGTCAAGACGGATACTTGAAGAATATTTTCATTGCAATGGGAGCATTTTTAAATTTACACGTTTTTATCTTTTGACCTATTATAACCCAGCAAACACAAAACGTTTCGACATCATTCGCAAAAGGTTATAAAAGGTTGTCAGAAAACGTTTAAATGTCGGGTTATATAAAGGGTATATTAAGAGCATAAAACGTTTTCATAACCTTAAAAAACATTTTTTGATAATCCACTGCTCAGCAAACAAAAATGTTTTACAGAAAACGTTTAAATGTCGGGTTATATAAAGGGTATAAAAACGTTTCAATAACATTCCAAAAACATTCTTGAAAACTTGATACAAAACATTCTAAACAGAATGTTATTTTGGGGTTGAAAAAATATTTTGCGAAAATGTTTGCCCAAAATATTTTCAGTAACGTTTTAAAAACGTTTTTATGACCTTTGTATAACCCTAAATTTAAATGTTATTAAAAGGTTTTGCAAAAAACATTTAAAGAACATTTCCGTGTTTGCTAGGTTCAAACATTGAAACATTCAAACAAGATAATGTTATTTAAGTATTGACACAATATTTGACAAAATGTTTGTAAAAATAGTTTACAATAACATTTTTTGAAAACATTTAAAAATATTGCTGTAGTGTGTTTTCATACAAAACGTTTTAAAACGTTATCATGACCTTTATATAACCCGACATTTTACTGTTATTAAAACGTTTTTACCTAAACCAAAAGCCAAAATATAACTTATTTAAAACGTTTTTAAAACGTTTTTGTGTTTGCTCGGAACCTCATAGCCCATTAAGGTTATTAATTATTTTAAACTGTTGTGATTTGGTAGTTCACAGCATCTTACGAATGGTGGTGAGCTTTGGCAAAAACTGTATTGCTCAATTCATAGCGAGTGTGTAGAAGAATTAAAATATCACAGATATACTTTTATAGGTTCTTGAGTTACGTTGTAAAGAGGGCTGAAACAACAACACTTTTGTAAAATGTACATAACTCATTAACAACAATAAATTAAGCAAGTTTGCAAAGTATATGATTTGCAGAATGAACTTTTGCAAAACATCAAGGTGTTATTTTTCAATAATATATTGATCTAGATAATGGAAATCGATTTTTAGGTTGCTTCGACCAACAATACCTCGTCTACCCTTAATTAGGCATTCTAACGATATTATGACCATTGATATTTTACTTGGCTTTAACTTGATTAAAGCATTTAAAAAAATTTTATCCCCTTGCATGACCTTTGACCTCGATAACTCAATTTGCTCAAGGGTGCCCTTGAGGCTTCCGGTGGATTCTGAATACACACTCCTGGTTCTTACTTAAATTAAACAAAATATTACGCAACTTCATAAAATATGTACCAATTTTACAAGACTAAATACATGGTGTCCCAATAAAATATTTTTGTATGTAAAGAAACCTTAAATCGTTAGCTTTTATAAACCAAAACAATTATTTCAATCGGGCTCACAATTTTTGAAGATATGCCCTCTTTAAGAAATGTACCCGTTTTTCACTCTGTCTACGGATGAGGTTTAATTGGCTACATCAACGATTAAATCGAAAAATGTGGTAAATGACATGGATAGAAAATAGCATTAGGCTTTGGAACGCATTCACTATGAGCGAGGATCACCAGCTAGCCTCCAACATCTTCGCAACCGTATTACTGCTGCTTTCGCAAGTATATGGCGCACAAGGAGGGTACGAAATGCAATGCAATGAGGACCAGGGCTGAAACCTGTATTCATCAATGAGGCAACCAGGTAGAGGGCAAAGCAGCACAGTAAATTCTCTTCAAAAGATCCAAGGACATAGCAAACAGTCTTCCCAAAAAGAGAAAATGACATGTTGTAAATAAAAAGAAAGCAAGAAACAACAAAGTAAGAAAATAAGAAACAAAATAAAACCAAAAGGCATAAATTAGCAAGAAATTAAGTTTAATTGCAAGTATAGCAAGAAAAGTCCCATCCCACACCCATTTTGCCGACAGGATAATGACACTTGACACAATCCCTAGCCAATAGGCCCACCGGTAAAGCCCATTCCCTAAATAAAGTTCGTTATTTTCTAAAGTTATCATTGAGGAATGCTTGATATTCATGCATGGTACGTGTACCCCTTTTCAATCTTTGAAGCAGCCAAACCTCCTCCGTGGACAGAGTGAAAAACGGGTACATTTCTTTTAAAGAGCATATCTTCAAAAGTTGTGAGCCGATTGAAATATTTCTTTCGGTTTATTAAAGCTAACGAATGTCCACAATACGAGGGGGTATCCAAAAGTTTTTGACATCACCCAGAAGGAAAAGAGATAATGAAATTTTGTCAGTGTAATCACTGGTCCTTATGTACATTATGGTCCAAAAATGGTCTCATAAGTATGTTTATTTTTTTACAGGTAGCGCTATGATGGGCAGTAGGCGCATAACCTTTTCATGATAAGATCCTCCACTTTCTTGAGTTTCTTCACTGTGGCCGCATCATCCGTAAATGATTGACGTCCACTTCTTGGTTCATCTGTGAGGGACATGTGGCCAGTTTGGAAATTCCTTTTTCAAAAAGTAACAGTGCCATATGATGGGCAATCATCACCGTAGATAGCTTTCATTTCATCATAGATTTTCTGAGCATTGTAGGCCTAACCCTCCAAATGCAGGAACTTAATCACACTGCGTGCCTCAATTTTCACCATTTTGCAGGTTATGCGCCTACTGCCCATCTAGCGCCACCTGTAAAAAATTAAACATACTTAGGAAACCATTTTTGGACCATAATGTACATAAGGACCAGTGATTACACTGACAAAATTTCATCAATATAGCTCTTTTCCTTCTGGGTGATGTCAAAAACTTTCGGATACCCCCTCGTATATTTGATTAACTTTTCAGAAATAGGAGAAAAAGAGGGCGCATTGAGGGTTTTGTTTTTTGTGGGTTTTTTTTTGGGGGGGACACCCTGTAGGAATAGGTACATTATTATAACGCGGTCGTAAGAGATTGATCACAGTACTATTCTCCTTAATAAAGCCTACTTAATGACAGGTATCTTACTTTGTAAATCCTAACGTAGTCACATTGCTCACAAACAGGAAATTACAATTGGACCAAAAAAACGAATTCGAGTGAATGGAGAAAAAATCACCCTTCCGTTCGATTCTGATGGTATATATGGTTTAGTTAGAGTGTACAGGGAAGATTCTAGCACGGTAAGATTTTACGGAAATAAGGATTGTAGATGTTGCTATTTCTTGTTTATTATTATTATTATTATTATTATTATTATTATTATTATTATTATTATTATTATTATTATTATTATTATTATTATTTATGAATATTATCAATCATCCAGGTAGATGAGTGAAAGAAAAGTTTAACCAATTTCTTGCAACAAGTTAGGTGTGAAGCATGCATGAAAGGTTAACATCGCTACACTTCTCCCGATGCCCATTCTAAATACCATTACCATACCAACGCATGCACATGTACTTCTGCCCCATTTTGTAAAATATACCTTGGCATACATATACCAGAATCGAAAGGGTTGTATTATGTACATTAATTCTATTGATCTCTTTATACCTATAAACATCGGACCAACAGGCTTTCAACAATATTGTGTTATGTCTAATTTGAACGTTGAAATAACAAATTGCCAGCCTCATCAGTAGCCCTTACATGGACGGTATTAATTGATCCAGGTAGATCAAATAGTTGTACTAAGTCTAAGTCTATCCATGACGCATCATCAGGCCGACTGATCTTGAATTGGATCTGTATTCCTGACCTGTGACGTCACGATGGTAGATGTTAAGAACCGACCATCAGGAAAATCCCTCGACGACTCTCGTGTGACGTCACATCTACCATCGTGACGTCACAGGTCAAGAATACAGAGTCAATTCAAGATCATTCGGCCTGATGATGCGTCATGGATATGACGTGATACCGTAGCCATCATAAATAGTAAGTCCAGTTGAATAGAATTATAATTTAGTACAATTATTATTATTATTATTATTATTATTATTATTATTATTATTATTATTATTATTATTATTGTTATTATTATTATTATTATTATTATTATTATTATTATTATTATTATTATTATTATTATCGTCTTTGTTTTTAATTGTTGTCTGTACATTAATATTTCTTGCTTTAATATGATTATATTTTTTCAAAACAATTTGAATCGACGTTGATTTTTTCCGAAACAATTTATATGGAGGACTTTTCGCACAAGCTTCAATTTTAAAAAGACAAGGTACTCAATTTGATAAGTTGGGTCATATTTCACAAGAATCTATACATTTCTATAAAATGTTAACGAATTTTAGAATGACAAAAATTTGGCGATATTATCAATTTGAACAGTTACTTCCGTAAGTTCGTAATAATTCGTTTTGATGAGATGTAACTATTCATTATAAACATCTCAAAAAAAGTAAATACCCACCTGAAATAATTTTCCAATCTTCAAAAACGGGCTATTGGATTACAAATCTGTAAAATGCTTTGGAAGCAGAATTTATTTCTACGCATTTTGACACCTCATTTGTAGCAATTGTCTAAATATTTACGTCGCAGCGTACATTTAAATCAATGTAAGCAAAGATTTGAAAGTTTCAGTAAATTCTATTGATTTGATTTCATTTCTGTGACAAATGTCAGAAACGAGGGCGAGATGGCCGAGTGGTTAAGGCGTTGCGCTGCCGGCCGGGAGATACGATCGACGAGGGTTCGAGCCTTGGGCTAATTGCCTTAGGTGAAAATGCTCTTCCCTCCCAAAAAGTTCCTGTATTATATGGTCGGGAATCCCTCATTTAATTGAAGAATAAAGCAATATTTTTTTCTTTCAGTAATGTCAGTAAAAACATAGTGCTTGGATATATATTTTAAAAAAACTGGTGTTAAATAACAACATCTTGTTGAGTGAGTAGGCCCCCTCGTCCGGCGTATCCAGATGGCTTCTTTCAGCCACCTGGTGGTCTTGTCAGCTTCTCTATCGATGACTTTTGAGTCCTCCCAATTGATGGAATGATTTGTCGAGGCAGCATGATCGGTGATAGCCGACTTGTGAATGTATGATCATCTTTGACCAACTCACCACGCCCTCTATAGTGGTTCCTGTTGCCTATAAAAGGAAGCAGTCAGATGTGATGAGTTGCCAGTCTGAAGAAACCGCTAGTGTAGTGGTGAAACGTCACTAAAATGTGAATTTACCATCTTCATTTTTATTGGATTTGTATAAAAAGAACTATGTCAACAGTGAAATCTAACAATCCAAATGAACTTGTTCAAAGGGCTCTAGGTAGTTGTTCACATCCTCAAATTGAGGGAGGTACTCATCGGCAGATAGATGTACCTTTAATGTAGGACAAGGGGACAGTAAAGGCCCTACTGTGTATTATGTGAAATTGCCTTTTCAAAACTATGATGTTCTACCTGGGGTATATCAGAAAGAAAAAAAAACACTTGATAGCCTTACTATTATAATTGATAACAATGTAGACCTATATGGTGTATATTTCTTTTCTTATTTTACACGATATTTTTCAATTCTATTGTCACTTACAGATATTAGAAACAGACTTTGGGCTGGAAGTAATATGGGATGGAGTTATGGCAGTAACAGTTCGGCTTCTGGATACATTCATGAATAATGCTGAGGGATTGTGTGGATACTTCAATGGAGATGAGTTGGATGACTTCAAAGGTCCCTTACAAACCTTGGTACTAGATTTGGTTTTAATGTTACATAGTACTACCTTAATACGTATGCTTCGACAGCGCCAGACTATGCAGCAAAATTGTCTATTTTGTTTAACTTTGTGATGTTATTGCAAAATTTTTCGTCGATAAATATGTTTTCCGTCGGAAAATACTTTTAAAAAATGTTGTTTTTGATGACATATTATAAATTCACCCCCCCCCCCCCGTGTGTAACAATTGAATACCTGAGTGGAAGAAGGGCCCAACTCCATCGAACCTGTTTTTGAGATATTAAGAAAAAACTTAATATTTGGAAAAGTTTTATAGACAGAACGTTTTCATCTTCAGGGGACCTTTAATACATGAACATACAATAGTACATACATTCGAAATTATATATAATGTTTCCATGGCAACGGTACAGGTCTTAATACGAGATGGAGTTGGGCCCTTCTTCCACTAATATACTGCAAGTGCCAGTTTTGTGTTATAAATAGCTACAGAAATTAGGAAATCACCATTAATTGCACAAGTATAACTCGTGAAATATGTTAGAAAGAAAATTTATTGTAGTGAAAAGCAGATTTCATGGATGAACAAAATTCCTCTTTAACCCTATATTTGTAGAAGAAGGGCCCAACTCCATGGAGTTGGGCCTTTCTTCCATGAAAACCACGATTAAGTGTACGTGGAAGACTATTTAGAGAGTGGATTTTGGCTCATCTTTCACACACAAGGAAGATCAGTCTGCTGGCAATAAAATGCTGGGCCTAACTCATTTTTGTAAAAAATTGGAGTTGGGCCCTTCTTCCACTCAAGTAAATTATTTTGCAATTCAATCAATACTTAAATCTGATGATATTTATCTAACGAGTACCTATCCATGTCGACTTCAACGGCATGCGGATTTGGTCACGCTTGCTGGTTATGGTGTGTAGTACCCATGGGTCACGTGCGTATTTATAAATACAGTCGAGGTTAAGCTTTCGGCACTAGGCCTTTATTAGAACTGTAAAAGACAAGAGAAATGAACCAGAAATAAGAAAATATGGCAAAAAAATATGAAAATATATGCACAAAATGAAAATTGGTAAGTGAATTTGTTCTAAAAAGTAAGAAGGACAATGCAAACGAGCGGCTGCATTTTCGGCATGACCAACCAAAATTGGGAGAAAACAAGTCTTCCGATTCAAATCACGCACAAAATGGTGTAATTCACACATTTAAGGTTACAGAATATCATGATTTACATCAATAATAATATACCCTTTTTTTCTTACAAATTTATGAAGTACATAAAATATGTTCATCACCTTATTGACTCAAATTATTAGACATCTCTACCTACATAGTGCCGTTAAAACCATGTTAGTATATCATTTGTCCTTTAGGCCTCTATATATATATATTCTTGTTTACTGTACTAAACTCATTTGTGTGTCTCATAACAAACGATACACTTCTAGTGCCCGTTTCTATTCATCGTTATGTATTCTTCTCCCGTGCATTATTTTCGCGAACTACCCGTGCATTATTTTCGCGAACTACCCACAGCCCAAATTATGTAAACCTGCACGCTAAACAATGCATTATCTAAAACCTGCACGCTAAACAATAGATTCTAGATAATACGTGCACGCTCAAATACTAGAAATACTACTTTCACATAACCATATAGGGCCTAGTAGAGTTAGGTGGCGCTTTCGACACAGAGGTCACATAACTATAAAATTGTCTGTTCGATATATATACCAACAAAAAAGTACGAATATACATTCTGTGGTGTTAAAATGGTATAGTTACAAACGGTGTTCTATAATAGGGTACAATTACCGAATAGGGTGCAACTCGCTAGACTTGAGTCCAGTCCTCGTTTACGGAGTTTAGGGTTAGGGTTTAGGGTTGGGGTAGGGCAGTCTTGTAATAAGACTAGTAGAGTTGCACCCTATTGGGCAATCGCTCGTGCAAAGATCATTGTCATAAATTATGATTAATGACCTCAAATAAATCAAACATCAAATGAGAATAATAGAGCTTCTATTAATCAAAAAGGGCCAAAAACAGGTGGATCATAATTATACAAGATGACACCATTGCAAAATGTTCAGCATTTTACAAATGAAATACATGTAGGCCTATATCTAAAATAACATAGCCGGGCCCGGGAAACACACACTAGCGCATAATATCATGATCATGCTTTATAATACCATAGGCCTTCAAACACATGTGTTTGAAGGCCTATTATAATACTGAACAAATTGTTAAATCCCAATGTCGTGTGTTTTAATATAGGCCTAAGTAGATTTTAAAGTTCAAATTATAGAGCTATAAAGTCCAGTTGATATTCACCGTAGTACTAGTCGGACATCTAAATCGATCGTTTCCAGGTGAATCAGTGCTCTAAATGATCACAACATAAAGTCAATTGGTTACAAACCATGCGTGAATAAGTTACTAAAGTATGACGTATGGCGCAATCGATACCATTGATAGCTAACTTGATTGGATTGATTTTCTTTACCAGTTAAATGCTACGTAGCTGGTCAATGTCCTAACGGTGTTTTTAAAATGTAAGATATTTTCCCTAATATTAAAACTAATATAATGAATGCAGCAATTAATATTGCCTATTGTTTTAACAGGCCTACACTCAAAGTGTATGACGGATAATGTACTCGTGCAAATGCATTCGTCAAGATATTGCACTTGCCATGGAGTTATTGCATTAGCTCTTGAGCCTATCGGCTCTCGAGCTAAATGCAATAACTCCACGGCGCGTGCGATTATCTTGACGAATGCATTGCACTCAGTTCATTATCCTTATCATAATTTTATTATATTCAAGTAGAGTATTTGAATAGAATAAATTATCTTTTGTTATAACAATCCTTAAAAATTATGCTTAGTCATGCATGCTAATAATATAATCTCTTCCACAATGGTTATGGTAGCAAATTTAATACTGTGTAGCTTTTATCATATTGTTTGGAAGAGATATTTCCAAGATCTTCTAGGTCAGGTTATGTGTCAACTGGTAGAGGTCAAATTTAGGCATCCATTTTGAACAACATTTGACATCATTTATGAGTCATCAATTTTGATATTCTGTTTAGTTTTTCTTTCACTGTATACAAATGAAATGGCATTAGAACAATATAATTAGATTTCTTAGGATGTAAATGGTGAGTACAGTTTAGATTGCCTACTTGAAATGGATCGGCCAAACATGAAAAAAATATCTAATCTGGTGGTATAGGTGACAAGAAATACAGTTTGTTTTTAACATTACTGTAGTTTAGTTGTGGAATTATTTTTTAAGTGAATTTAAACAAAGGTATGGTGCTTGAATTTAGTAAAAATACACTGGTAACAATGGTTTTCTTGGAAACAAGATATAGCAATCTGTGGCATTAACCTGTGATGACAAATGCAATGAATTGAGTATATTGATAAAAACAGGGAAATGTGTTCCAACCAATTAGACTGAGCTGGTCTCCACTATATTGAGAGCAGGCCTCTTATTTTATCCCTTGAGAAAGAAAAGTTCTTGTCAAAACGTCGGGTTTTTAACTCTGTTTATATGTCTTGTGTTTCCCCATTGGATGTTGTGTCATATTTTCCCTGTTTTTAAGTTTGAGTATATTTTGTTATTATAGATTCATAATGTTAACGAATTTGGAAACAGTTGGAAATATGATGGTCGTGAAGGTTGTGATTGTGTTCTTGATGATCCTGACTCCTGTCCAGATGTCGATCCTTGTGATGCTAAAGTAGATGTTAGTGATCTATGCTTCCCAGTCTCAGATATAAACGGTAACTAATTTATTATTCATTTTTACTTTTGTTCTGTAATTAATCCAGATTTGTTTTTTTCCTGATTTATCGCAACCTTTGAAATACAACATGGACCCTACCTAAATAGAGATCATACTTGACGACGACGAGGTACAAGTTGCAAAATAAATAATCATGTCTATTGTCTTGCTTTGTTACTTATTAGGTCCTTTTGCACTTTGTCGTGACGCCGTCGATCCTCAACCATATTTTAAAGATTGTTCATTCGACTCATGTGCGGCACAAAACTCAACGGATATCCTGTGTGACTACTTTACCAAATATGTGTATGCATGTCGTGAAGTTGGGGTGGCCATAAATGGTTGGCGTAATGAATTTCACCAATGCGGTAGGACTAACAGTGTTTTTTAAACATATGTAGATTTAATTTTCGAAATCAAAACCTTTTATGTGAAAAGCGAGAAGAGTTTAAATTATTTCATTCAGTATGAAATTATCTGCTACAAATATTAATAAGTTGTATAAATGAGGTTTATTCAGAACGCCCTCTGTTGATACCCACAGGCATAGGCGACGGAAGCACGCCTCCCCCACCCATAAATTTTGGCAAGGGGGACGCCCCCTTAAAATAATAATAGAACAAAAAAATCAGAAATCACAACTTCCATGTAAATTATACAAAAAATAATATTGCAAGGAAAACGTTACCTTTTATGGACAATGAATACAGGCCAATAGGATTGTGCTGCAAGTTTCAAGTCTTGGCTTACGATCGTTTAAATCCGTTTACATCAATATTGGGTCCATTGCAACAACACCGGTGTCATAATGCGCAGAAATCTATTCTACTTCTAATGCATATCCCAAATTTGGCATATGATAAACGATTTTGGAATAATGGTCTTTCATTAAGGGGGATTACTGTTTAGGTATGTGTTTAGAATAGTTATATGTACAATGAACAGGCCTAATATTTTTATAGAACACATAATTATAAAGAACTACATAGTTTATAATGTGTTTGTTAAAAAAATAACATATTCCCTCTTCTTTTAGCAATCGACTGCGGACCAACCAAGCGATACACAGATTGTGCTAATCCGTGTCAGGCCACTTGCCTTGATCCTAATGCTGAGAACAATCCCACTTGTGCACAACGTGCTTGCTTTCAAGGGTGTGAGTGTCTGTCAGGATTGGTGCTTTCTGGTGATGAGTGTGTTCTGCCTAGTCAATGTGGATGTACACAAGGGGGAAGATACTATTCGGTAAGATAGCTGTCATATATTAACCTTGCTTTACTGACGTATTTTTGTGGTGGGGACATTAAAATCGGGGGGGGTGCCCATTGCTTGCCCATGGACTCTGTCAGAGGCACTAAAGCGAGCCCATGAACCCCACCCAATAGCCAATCTCCTCCGCTTACACAGATATAGTGGCGCTTTAGAATTCTTTTCATTTTAATGTTACACTTTAAAGAAGTTAAGAACCCATGGTGTATAATTGATTATTATTCTTATATTGGATGATAATTAAAGCAATGTAAATAAACATAAAGAAAAGTCCGTACTTATGTAACCCTACGATATCTGTTATTTTTTCGCAGATTAATAAATGCCATTAGAACCAAAATAAGATTATGTAAACCGATAAACGGTAACAGGTTTCCAAATGATTTGACACAGAGAGTCAGTCAGATATCCAGTGCAAAGAAAATGATGCTGAAATTAATGTTCCTTTATTGCTAATAATATATTTTTGTATTAGTGAGCATTCCATGTTTGTTTCATAATCTAAAATATATAAACCGTTCTGACCATTAACACGATAAAATGTATCGTGTTAATATCAGAACGGTTTATATATTTTAGATTATTATTTAATAAGATCCTTGTTTGCAATAACTGTGGAAAAATATCGTCAGCCTACTATGCTAATTGCCGAAGTCATTTTTGTAATAAACAAAGTACAAAATATGCTTCAAGTATGCATTTAAACATATTTATTCTCAAATCTTCATTCACAAATCTTTAATAAAATGATAAATAAATTTCGGCTTATAGCGCCTTTTTCCAGCTAGATCTTGAAGGATTCAAAGTAATTTCGCTGCCATGGTGAATCAGCACAATCATATCGCATCATCTAGGCCAGTTGCAGCCGAACCTCAGGCGCAGACCTATCCGTAACATCCACCAATTATCTGTGCAGCTCCCCAAATTCCATTGGGTGAAGGAAGTTTTGATAACCAAACAACTAATCACCGATTTTTGTGAATGAACAAAATAATAATGATACAAATTAAATGGACTAATCTGAAATAATTAGGGTGGTTATGTAACTGATGCTGGTAACTAATTGTCGTAATAGGACGAAATGATACTCCCGCTCGCGGATATTTTACCGTAGTTAACATTTGTATAGGGAGCCCGTTAAAGCAACTGTATACGTAGTGTCCCGCCTATTAGAGTTAGGGTCAGGGTTATGTTTAGGGTTAGGTTTAGTGTTAGGGTTAGGGTTGATCGGCTGTTATATACGTATTCACTAAGTATAGTATATCGTGTGTTTGCGCTAATCAATAAGTATGATAAACAGACGCATTTCTTGTAGAGCTACTCGTAGCACAGTGGTAAAGCGTCTGACTATGGATCCATAGGTTGTTGGTTCGATTCCCGGCCGATCCTTGGTAGAATTTTAAATCTATATAATATATTTCGTTTCTTTTTGTTAAGTAAGAAGAAATAATAATGGCACTATGGTGGAATCTAGCTTCATAATACATGTAACACTATACAGTATAAGTTTCTCCTATTTAAATGTTAACTACGGAAAAAATATTGCCTCCCGCTCACCTCCACACCCGAACACACATATCAATCAGCATTGAGGCAGAACCTTTAATGACATTTGTGCGACTGAACTTTCAGGCTGGGACGAGGTTTGTTGCAAGTGACTGCTCTTCAACGTGCCGTTGTATCGGAAAAGATCTGGTGGAATGTGACGACCTTGGGTGTGGTGATAATGCAGTATGTGACGTACAGGATGACGTAAGAGGGTGTTATTGTGAAGAAGGGTATGAGCTGCTATCTGATGGCAAAACATGTAAAGGTATGTAGGAGCTAGAAATAGGCGTTTCATGATTTGCCCAAGTGCTTTCTTGCTCTCAGTATCAAACGCTTTGGTCAGGTCCACACAAGTGACATAAAGTCCTTTGGTTTGTTCACGACACTTTTCCTGGAGCTGGTGAAGAGCTGGCGATAACCGACTGTAACAACATTCTGGGGTATAGATCCCCAGTTTGATGGTGAAGGCGAGCGCCACATTGGCAACTTCTTGTGTGCCATCCCCTGTACACCGATGGATAATAACACGCGAATTTGATGTTTTATGAAACAAAAATATTATTTATAGAGTGTGTTATGAGTCGTACTTGACTCAAGGCCAAAATCAGCTTTTACCCGAAGTCACACGAATGCACAACACAATTACACTGTTTGATTAAGCTAACAAAAATCTAAGTCTTTAATTGAAAGTAAGATATGATTGGTACAATATATGACAACAAATGCACATACAAAATAATCAAATATAATCACTCTTTTAACTAATTAGTACTTAGCCAGCATTCTTCTCCTTGATGGTAATATATTTCTTGCAATGTCCTGGACGGCTGCTGTATATATCCTAATTAAATTGTCCTGCAAAAATTAGCAAAGTCAATGGTACACTTGCATTCATGATCCTTGCGTATAAAATCATTATACGAAATTGGTGCTGCTATGTCCCAAATACTAAACGCCTTACGCCGTTCTCCAATACTAAAACTCCTTGCGCAGTTTTCCAAATCTCTTTACTCCTTGCGTAGTTCTCCTACTTGACAGACTTTAGAAGCTTTGAATCAGTTATCAGCATGAAGACGAAGATCACAATAAATCCCTCCTTTTCGGGATGTCTCCACACTATATTCTCCGTTCAGCGGCTAAATATTTAAATATAGCACCTTCGCTATAATTCCAATGCTGATTCAATATTCAACTTTGTAAATATTTTGCTGCACCATACACACAGCTAACTGCTTCATAATAATTAAATGTCTGTGTAATAAACCTGTTGACATTTGCTTTTATAACAACCAAAACTCACATCTGTTAATAGATCATTCTATCATATTACAACACTTCCTGTGGGTGATTCCCAAATCTTATCCATTTCACAATCCAAAGGATTTCCCAAGAATATTAATAAAGAGAACTTATAGAGATGAAGAGGGGTTTCCCCCAAACAATCTATAATTAGATATGATTCAATTGCTTTTGATCATTTGATGAATGAAAGGGAATCCCCCTTAAACATGACATAACACACAAATTCGTGCATGATTACTTCCAAGGTGTTTCCCCTTGTCTCATATTTCTTGTGACATACTTTTCAACTTGTAAACAAAGTTAAATAATTAAATTAAAATACTGAGGGCACATCACAAATGTAAAAAAGGAAATTAGAATAATGTAAATCTAAATTGATTGAACAGAAAGCCTGAAATAAAAATCGAGCAAGTAAAATATTAAGCTTATTATATTTAACATGCCGAATGGCGCGCTAACATGCACGGCTGTTTGATGTATTTGGTTTCAATATTAACTAAATACAAACTATAGATGACGCTATTTATTCTAAATCATATTTCTTTATTTGCAAGGGGTATGTGAATATTAATACTGTCATTAAAACAGCTGGAATAGGTAAAACAAGCAACAAGGAAATTTAATAAACATATTTCATCAAACAATAAAAGGCTTCTACCGTGGTGTGTCAAAAATTTATCGCTAAACCCGAAAAGTACATCGGAATCCTAAAGATCAATTCAGGGCTGGAATTAGTTGTATTAAAAGCTTGAAAGACTAGTAACTAAATAGCATCACCATTTTTGTCATTAATAGATACATTTTATATCCGATAAAAAATGCTGCAAAAGTTGAGAATGACTCAAAAGCATCTGGACAAATTAGCATGATATCGCCTTCAGCTGTTTAAGCCTAAAATGTGGGTGTACATGATGTTTTGTGTGAAAAACTAATAAATGATCCCATCAAACAACCGTGCAGGTACCGAAGTAATAGTGAAAATATTTATATCTTATTTATAAAATACACACAATAATATTAATAGATAACCATCTGCTTCTCTTTTTTCAGATACTTCGCCATGTTCACCTAACCCTTGCCTTCACGGGGGCCAGTGTGTAGAGACAGCTGACTCCACATCATTTGTGTGTCAGTGTCCTTTCGGAGTGTGGGGTGGACCACTTTGTAATGAACGTAAGAAAAACATTTTATATACAAATGTGTTACAATAACATCGTAATATGACTCTTACCCTACGCTCCTAAAGCTCCTGGTCGATTTGACTAGATTTCAAATGAAATAAGATCTCACTATATTATCCGGATCAAACTAATTCTTAACATGATTTTAGATCAAATAAGACTCGTAAATGTGATCTTATTTCACTTGAAATCTGGTCAAATTGGTCTTTCTCAAGGACTACTTGCGATTGAGGAGGACGAGCGGCGAAAGGACGAGCGGCGAAGCCACGAGCGGAGCGCCGAAGTCGCAACAGAGCGCCAAAGCCGCGACACCGAGCCGCGAAGCGGTCAACCACTGTGGTTTCTGTTAGAGTGTTGAACCCTGTAGTTTCTCTCCTTATGTCTAATATACAGCCTGTCTCAAAACAAATTGTGCAAGTTAAAAGCGCCCTTTTTGGGCAATTAGAAAATAATATTGTGACATGATGCTTACATCAATGTCACGGGCACAGTCTTAGCTCTCAAATGCCGTTTGTTCTGTTCAATTTGCGTGTTTTAATCTCGAGATATAATTAGTTAATTAGTTAAAATAAAGGGGAAAATCACAATTGTGCCACTTTTACTAGGGAAGAGGCCTGTACATGAAATCAATGATATCATCGTGATATGAAAAGAATGCATCGATTACACAACAATACAATACAAAAATAGTTTTTTACTGATTTTACTGTTTTACTGTTTTATCATGTATAATGATTCTCTTTTTCCAACTTAAAGCTGATTAAAAGATAAATAAATATTTCACATTCTGCTGTAAAATTAAATACATATCATGTAAATGATTTTGTCTTGGTAAATACTGTTCTCTTTGTCATTCAATGCATGTTAAAAGACACACAAATATTGCACACTGTGTTGTAAAATTAAAATCATGTTAACAAAATATTGCACATCGTATACGTTTGAAATTTTACACTAAAGAATTAAAATTCATTGATGATTTTTAATCAACTCATAAGTACAAATAATAAGCAGCTGAATCCGACATTGAATCAACAGTTTAGTACATTTTAAAGTTTGGGCTTTAACATTACTGTTATTGTGCATGGGTCACACAGAGCCCGGGCCCTCTTTCCTTCTACGTGACCGCCGCATGTAGCAATGCATCTTGCTGTCCTCGTCTTCAATACAATAATTACATACCGAGCAATTGTTACATAAGCATTTCTATTCATACAAATGAATGTCCTTTTATCAACTGTACTGTACAGGTATTTGGATATAACATTCTATTAAATTTTCTAAAAAGTGGCACAAAAGGGTTTTCATACATTTGTGTTTAGTGAAGCAGATCTCTGGATTGCCGAAACCAAAATGAATTAAACAAACGGTATTTGAAAGCTAGGACTGCTCCCTTGACGGTGATGTAAGCATCATGTCACAACAGTATTTTCTAATTGCCAAAGTAGGCGCTTTCCACTTGCACAATTTTTTAAGACAGGCTGTAGTTACATGGTCTATAGCACAGACTACGTCAAATCGACTAGATCGACAAAACTTGTTCAGTTTGTGTTCGAGGAGTTCAAATCTCAATTTTGCAAATTCAAACAAAAACAAAACATGGGGATGAAGAAGGGTATTTGTAATATTCAGGAAATAAAATAAACGAATAAGTAATATTACATACTGTGTGTTATGATATTGTATTGATACTTTATTAGGTTATTACAAATGTTTCGCTGCTGGAGATCCTCATTATCGTAGCTTCGATGGTAGAAGATTTGACTTCCAAGGCAGATGCAAATACACATTAGTGAAATCACTACCCGGTGCACCACATGATTTTGAAGTGGTTGTCAACAACGAACAGTTTAGAAAAAAGCCCGTTGCTGTCACCAAAGACGTTTACGTGTATTTTACGCACAACGAAATTTCCTACGTAAGTTTACTTATGATCTTTGGATCTGTTCCAGCGGTTTGGACATTACAGACAAAAAATCCACAGTGTCTCAGAATATTGCTTGCCCTGCCACCATCTCAACGAACCATAATAATAATACTAATATTTGGTGGTGTGTGTACAGGGGGATAAAACTTGTCATTTGGGTCGCATTTGTGTAGCCAACCTGTAAGAAGTGAATAACACAAAGAAGAATAAAACAAAGAATAAAACGAAGATAAAGAAGAGAACGAAGATAGGAAGAAGAACAAGTTGAAAAAGAAGAGGAAGAGGGGGAGGAAGAGGAGGCAAGAAAGGAGGAGTGGGAGGGATGATAAGGAGAAGAAATATGAATGTTGATACCAAAAGCATCATATTTATATTGTACATAAATGACACAGTCTTTCCTTCATATTACAGGAATTAAGGTTTACATATGGACCAACTTCTACTTTTTATCTCGATGAACTTAAAGTTAATGTGCCGTTTTACTTAAAAAACGATGATGGTACAGTTCACATATCTGTCGAAAGAATTGGCCCCAATATAGTAAGTAACAACTTCATTAATCCATCTACATATTTTAAAGGTTTGAGATTAGTGATTTATTCTGATTTAGGTAATGTTATAAAAATATATTTATTATGTTCATCAGCAGCGAATATATAAATGTATTACTTAATGATATAAATATTAATTGTTTCATCTATATGCAGAGTCAATATCATCTGTGTTTCCAACGCGGTTTTCTTCCCCCGCATTGTTTCAAAATCAGTATGGAACAAACCAAAAGTTCGATAACATCCTAGAAACGAAAGTCCGTTCAGTATGAAACTGACCACCTCCCCTCATTGAAAGGAAAGTGTAACATGTTGACAACTCCAACCAAAAAGGTCAGCTAGCCACTCCTCCTTACGAAAGAACTATCGTTTATAGGACATTGTCGAACTGTTTGGTTTGTTCCCAATGTCCCATTGGCTACTCAGAAAATCACAACACTCGCATTATCGTTACAGGTGTTGAAATCCGAGTTTGGCCTAATCGTGGTATATAATGGACGGTACACTGTATGGATACACTTATCAGAAGATTACATGAAATTTGTTGGTGGCCTGTGTGGTTCATTCGATGGTGATTCTTCGAATGACTTCACTGATCCTGAATTTAACCTGGTATGTTATATTAGCAATTAACACAAACAAGGTGTCAAAAAAAAAGAGGACATCTAGCTTTTCCATTTATATTTCGGATTTTTGTTTTATTTAATGACTTGGCGCCTAATACAACTTTTTAGTTACTATTTGTGCTCGATGTACATAATTGCAATATAGTTCTAAATTTTTAGTACGCCATTTATTAACACTATCTATTAGAATCTGAAACAATAACATACAAATGTGCATGTTCTTCTGATTTGTATAGGCGAACAATCCAAATGACTTTGGGAACTCGTGGGTATCTGGTGAATGTGCCACTGTGTGTACACCAACTACTTGTCCAGTCGACCCTTGCGAAGGCAACATTCAAGGAATGATGGCAGGTGTTAATTTATGCGAGCCACTTGAGAATGAATTAAGTAAATAAACTCAATGTCCATCTTTGAACCTCCTTTATCATTTTCATGTCATATATAATTGCATAACCTAACATGTTCCACATACCTGAAGTGAGCGGAGGTCAACGTGTGTCATCAATCGATCAAAATACACCTTAATCGTGGTCTTCTAAGGCACCAGAAACAAATTTGTTTGATCATTGCATCGACTGTAGATGCTGCCTCGATGCTTGTTGTTAGTGAACTATTAACTAATTAATCAGAATTATTGCTATGGTCAATATCGTTACAGGCAAAGGTTACTATATTATCACAATTAACAATACGAAATAGTTGATTTCACAAATAATAATTATAGACCAAGCATCGATGGTTGATCGAACTAATTTGTTTGTGGTGCCTAAGTTTGAGAGCACCATTCATGGTTGACGCCTATTCAAACGCATTCACAGTACCCGACGTTGCAACTTTATGAATCCACCAAATTCTATCCAATCGTTAATTTAGGGATTCAATCATATTTCACCGTTGTTTATTACCGATTAACAACGATGCGTCCGCGTCTTATACGTGGTTTACTTCGCACTGGACGCAGCAACAAAAACAAGCTAAAGATCGTCTGGTTGACATGATTCGGAATGTCCGTTTGTCATTGTCACTCAACCTTACAAGAAGATCGGTGATTTCACTGTTGATATCAGCAATAAAGCGGTAATGTTTAGCTGCTGTCCCGCAACATAAGATTAAAGGAGTGTTTTTGCATAAGCTCTAGGCATGACGAACTTTACGCGCTCCCGCGTAACTTTGCGTACGCGTATACGCTATTGGACTGTGCATTAATCACCGATTAACAACGCTCGACTCCTGTACAAATGTATATACTATTATCAGCTCTTAAGGGGGTACTACACCCCTGCCAAATTGTGTGCCTGTTTTTGTATTTTTCTCAAAAATTATAGCGTATTGGTGAACGAGTAAGATATGTATATTATAGGGGCAAGGACTACAACTACTGCACTGGAAATTTTATTACTGCACAGACAACAGTTGTGGAGTTACAGTCAAAATTGAGGGAAAACCAATATTTGATCAATAAATCAATAACTACTTGACCTGAGTTGCTGAATTTTCAGTGCAGCAGTTGTAGTCCTTGCCCCTATAATATACATATCTTACTTGTCACCAATGCGCTATAATTTGTGAGAAAAATGCAAAAATAGGCACAAAATTGGCCAGGGTGTAGTACCCCCTTAATAGGCGGGAATTATTCGGTTTTTGTTACTGCGCGAGTCAATAAAGTTCCAACTTATGCACGCGTAAATTCGCAAAAGCACGCGTCTTCACGCTAAACGCAAAGCGCAGTTCGCGTAACTGCTGGGCCCAGCTGTGTGTACGCCATTCTATATCAATCCACGATGTTATGAGTCCCCGCCTATTAAGAGCTGATCAGAGTATAGAAAAAGTTTGTGAATTCTCGATAAAACCGATTACATTAGTAGTATCATACTGCAGCAAAATTCCCCCCAAATGTTTAATAAACATTGTTTATATATATTTGATTGCTTATTAATTGTGCTGAAAATCATGACCAAACTAGTGAAGACTTTTTTTCCTATTTCTTTTTCTTGTTTTTATTCTTTTCTTTTATTTGTCTACATTAATACTGCCTGATTGTACAATTACTTACCTTTCACTTTATTCTTTGTTTCGGAAAACATATTTTGAATGAATGAGCTCTTGTAAACTCATACTTCAATATTAGATTTAAATAAATATTAGTCCATTTTATATTAATAGTTCGTCTCAAAGCCCTTCGCAAGTTAAAAACCAAATGCGCAATGCAGTTAATTAGAGGTGTTTTTTTCTTTACTTTATTATTTTTTAATCTGTGGGACGAGCCTTTTGACAAGAAGAGACCCCCTTTTCATCCCTGTATGAGGTTTTACTGTGCGTAGACATGATCACATTTTGAACATGTGAGGGCGGGCTTCATTAAGCTTACTTGTGATCCAAGATCCTGTATTAACTGTGTAATCCAATAGGAAAATGAAGAAAATTTGGATTTTAACCCTCAAAACTCCAATGTAGCATGAATTTTAGAAAATCTGCATTTGAATAATATTTGATACTATCAAGTAATGAAAGCCACATTTCATGAAACATTTGCGAAAGTTTTGTAAAATGGCCCTTCGTGCTCAAAAATTTAAAATAAAATACATACACACATGTTATGACATAGGAAGCCATTGATAATGCTGGGACACACAATTTGGCCCATTTTGGGACATTCAGGCGAGCATACTTTTCCTCATAACATTGCCAATTATAGGCCTACATACACGATTGACCCTCATTTTTTAAGTTAAATGATTCTCTTTTTAATGAAAGCAATTTTAGATGAATTTATTAAATTTAAAAATTTTATGAACATGCCTTACTGTGGTCCAGATCTGTATTGAGATTTACGATTAAGGCTGTTTTGACATCTGGGAATGTCAGACGTGGGATTTTTATGTGGTGGGTTTGGATAAAAAAAAACAGTGGAAAAACTGAATAATGCGCAAAAAGCAGGCGATTTTACTAATGCGCATGGGACTTTGAAATGATCCAAAATTAAGATGGCCCTAACAGCTCCAAACTACTTTTATAGGGTGCTGAGGACCTAAATGCATTCCTTTTTTCCCCAAGTAGTTAGCCTCCATAAAATGATCCTATAATTACCACTTTCGTTTTAATAGCATATGTGACATGATCTGATCCATGGGGGCCAAAGGCGGCAAATTTGAAACTGAGATAAAGGTAGAAATATGGAGGAAAAAAACAATAAAATACATAACAAAATAGGCATCAAAAACTTGCATAATTTTAGAACCAAGAATGCTAGACCTTAGGTGTTTTCAGTAAATGATAGCCTATTGTATGTATAATGTAATAATCACAGTAACTCAATTTTCAAAAATGGCTCCTTTGGCCCCCATGGACCAGATCATGTCACATATTATTTCTTCATCTTTCATAGCGTCATTTCTTATAGCACTAATACTAATCCAATAGTTTTCGTTTATACTAGGTGTATTTAAAGAGTGTTTTGCAGTGGTGGATCCCACGCAATTTTTGAAAGACTGCAAATTTGATGTGTGTCAGAGACCTGATGACAAAGATCTGCTTTGCGAAATTTTCAACCTCTACGCTACAGCGTGTGAAGAAGCCGATGTATCCATTTGCAATTGGCGAGCATCAATACCGCAATGCCGTAAGCGTTATATTTTGTTACATTAAAAAACTATAAAAATAGTTTAACTGTTGATCATGGAAGTGCAGACCCAGATGAGAAGGGACAGTTTGGTCTGCACATTCTGAAACGTAACTCACTTCTATATGACTTATGTAACAGTGACGTAGCCAGCACCTTTTCAGAGGGTGTGCAAAGGAGGTGGGGCAAATTTAAAGGAGGGAAGTACAAAGAGACCTAAAAATCTTAAATATTGGTGCAGCCACCATCCCATGGGGTGGCATGAGGGGGGGGCAAGACTTGTCACAGGGGAAGCTGCCCCCGTCGCCCCCCCCCCCCCGACTACACCACTGTTATGTGAGCATGACATGAGGAATTAACATGAGAGATAAGATTTTTAAAATGACAAATTCGCTATTCCAAAGTACTTTCCCGCATCATTTGAAACGTGCTCACTGCAACGTTACGGCTTAAGTAATTTTAATCGGTTTTGTATAATTACTAGTTACAGGAAATATCTTATAAAGGAAATGCTGTCATTTATCACTAAAACAAACTGAAGGAACTATAGTTACATTATGCAGGCCTTGCCGTTTAAGGCGAGCGATCGCTCTCGCTTGCCACCACTCACCCAAACTCAATTTCTAGTGAGCGATTTTCTACTCGCCATAGACAATAAATAACAAGGCCTGTTATGACTAGTAAAGTACCTTCCCTCAATAATAGGAATGTTCTGCGAAGAAACACATTACCCTGTTGTAATAGCTGAATAAACCAGCTTCCTTTTAGTTTTACTCTTCTGTAATAATATTAAGGATCTGTTTGCCACATAGGTTTGAATGTCTTATGTGTCTGTATTCTATAAAGCATGACTAAAGTAATCAGCAACTAATACATTTCAGAAAAGACCATTTTATTTCTGAAGTAAATCATCTAATCGGCGTATATAACATGTCATAATTTAATAATGCAACGTAATTCATTCAGTTTGTATCTATGCATACTGGTTTAAATTAACTATAAAACACGACGTAAAAAATCATCGCAACTCGATATGACAAAATGTCGGTATTTTTCCAGAAATTGAATGTGGTCAAAATATGGAATACCAGACATGTGGCACTCCATGTCCGGCAACTTGTACAGAACCAGAGCCTCAAATATGTGTTGCACTGGCCTGTGTTGATGGATGTCAGTGTATGAAAGGATTTGTGTTAGATAATGATAGATGTGTACCAAAGGATCAATGCGGATGTAAAAGAAATGGAATGTATTACAAAGTAAGTTCGCATCTTTAAATATATATTGTAATCATTGAAACCCTTTTCCAGCAAATTGTTGTTTGCTTGGCTTTAAATACCTCCGATGTGTATTACTTGATATTTCGTGATCCACAGCATCATCTCCCACTTTTCTCAAAAAACGTTGAGATTTTTATACCACTGGGAACCTCTGGCTACATAATGTTTATGTACAAACAATTCTTGCAGATTAATTCATTCAGCAAACATATCGTCAAATATGAATTACGTTATGGTACACCAGAACGAAATTAAAACACATTGTCTATGGAGCAATCTAATACACATAATCATGAATAACTCGCAAACACAAAATTGGAATCAACTGAGATTTTGGAAATAAGCTTTTTTTGTGGATATCTACTTAAAAATGTTATAAAGAAGAGGATGCTATGATCACGAAATACTCCTTTAAGACAGCTGTGTACTCTCAGATATGCATTTAGTAATAGTGCCATAACTTTGTAATTATTCGGTTTTGTGGTACATCATAATAAAAAAAAAACTGTTTCCAAAAATTTTTTATATTGGCCTTATCTTGTGAGATATAATGTATCAAAATGAACTTTTTAAAATTCAAAAACGTCTATCTGTACAAAATGATGCCTATATTCGGAAATAGAACAAAATCAGCTATAACGGAACAATTCAACTACGAGATTCTTGTGAGATCAGTGCTTCCATATGTTAGTGCGTGAGCTCGGGGATGGGAAGGTACGGGGGGAGACAAAGCTTCACTTTTGCTATAGGTAGTTGACATCATGGGCTACACAAAAATAGCAATTAAACCGGAGTAGATTTTGGCGGGAAAATGTCATCGAACTTTACACAGGGTCAAATTTCAAACTTGCTCAAATTGTGTTTAAAAAAACATTCTAATGTATTCCTCTAGTCATAAAGATTCAGAAAAAATACCGTTCTTGAGTTAATAACGGATATGTCAAGGGTAAATTTGGCTCTATACGGGGGTCTGAAACATCAAAGTGCTCCAATTTTGAACAGGTTTCAAAACGTTAGCTTTGATAAAACGATTCAAATAAGGATAGAATTGCTTAATCTAGGATATTTTGTTACCTAGGTAACACAGCAAAAAAGGTCAAGTACCATTGATGTCTATTGACCTTGACCTTTTGATGAAATACGAAGGTAACAAAACATCATAGATTGTGCAATCCTATCCTTATTTGAGCAATCTCAAACTCCAGCTTTTATATACAAAAGATTACGCGAATGCTCACATGAAATGTGTTAGTTGAGTTGGCCGTTTATGCTAAAACATGTGAAATCCAACAGCTTTAACCGAGACTCACGGTACATTGCACTTGTAGGCTTATGTTTGTCGCTTGCATGCTTGATGCAAGTTGATACGGGTGCACTACACTAAATCCTTCCGCATTTGGTGTAACCCTTCATAGTTCCGGTAAAAAATAGCACCTATGCGAAATATATCGGCGTCCCGAGGGAACCAAATTTGAGTGACTCTTGGTTGTTTTGATAAAAAAGATAGAATAGGAGCTCAACATTACATATCTGTTCAGAAAATTGTCTGAATCGAATGTGCATGGGTAATAGGCCCTCGGAACAATATCATGGCCGGAACTGGTAAGGAGGCGAGCGTGTCGGCTGAAATTCGGGATGGCGCTGTTCAGGAGTTCGTATCTTTTAAGTTTGTCTTAACTTGTCCCAAAAAATAAATTTAAATAAAAGTTTAATCTTTATTTAAGACACTGGTTTGATCAAAATATTAAAAATGTTGTTACATGGGGTAGAAAAACAAACTTACTTTCTTGTATTTTCGCGTGTATTTCAATGGGACGATTATTTAGTGGTGTGTGCCCATACGCACATGCTAATTGAAGCTCGCAGAGTGATTACAGCCCGTTGTGTGAGCATGCTAACTTGCAGGCTTATGCTTGTCACGTGCATGCATAATACACACATGCAAATGGAAGCTCGCAATGCGATTTGCAGCTCGAAGATTCTCACGTGCGGAAGCTGTACATATCAAATTTATTCGTTCAATTTCTAAATGCATACTGAATTATACGGCCTAGTGCACACAAGAATACTGTTTGGGTGCACTACAATATAGCTATGGCAAATCTAACTTGGTATTCTTCTTTTTCTCAAAATTAATATCTGCTCATGTATATTTTGGATAATTCGTACTTTAGTGATTAAGGGTGCCCACTCTTGCTAATTATGAGCATTTCATACCCTCGTTTTCTAATGAAAATATAAAACTACGATGATATGCTTCATTTCTACAATATAAAAATCAGTAGCGTAGCTGCCGGGGGCAAGGGGGAAATTGCCCCCCCCCCCCCACCCTGGCAGTGATTTTATACAATAGCAATTTGATATAAATGGAATTCCTTTCCTTTTACACATGAATAATATTGACAATAGATCCTGCACCCTTTATTTCTATTCTATTACCAGAAAATAGTGCCATTTTTGGCACAAATATTTTAAGTTGTTTACTTCAAGGTGGCGCGCGTACGCGTAAGTGCCAACGCGTATCGCGGAAATATTGCACGCGAAACCAAGCGTAATGCTGTGCGTAGAATGTGTTACGGCGCTTGACCCATTATTTATAGGTTAAAGGTGAACTTCATTGAAAATAAAGTTATATATCAATGGAAAGCTTATGATGTCAGGAAGCAGAAAAGAATATTTTTTATTTACCTAACGTACCAGGCTAGACAAAATCTCCATGCAAAGATTGGATATTGGCACGCCCCTAAATTACAAAACGAAATCGTTCAAATTGGGCGCTTTCGTTGATGACGTCAGCTCGGGGACACACAGTTACTTCCGGGTTTGATTGTAAACACAATGTCCATGCATTACTGTGGCATGCATCGGGCCAATGTACGAATTAAGTAATTGTCAACTTACTTTAGATGAAAAATATCTTCAATAAAATAAGAATAACATGAAGGAAACATCATGATCAAATCAAGAATGAAGTTCCTGAATAAAGTGTGTGGATAAAAATGGAAAAAGAGCTGGCCGGGGTGATTTGGGATAGGCCAAGCCATCCACGATATGCATAGGGAATATTACAGTAAAGCACGAAGAGCGAAGATTTGCTAGTGCTCCGGGCTAGTGCTACCAGTTCAGATCGTCACGCCAAGTTGAGATAAACTTATCACAATGAGAAAATGAAGGAATAGAATAAGGTACATGTACAGGATTTTTTAATTATTTCTTAGCTTTACAACCGGTCATGTATGATAGGCGAACTCGTAGATACATACGGGATGAACTCAGCGACTGACTGAGTCTCAGTCGCCGAATGTTCGGTATCCGCGACTGTACTGTACTTGCAGACAAAATGATCGATTTGATATTCACATTCTGATATTTCCAACTTATTGCTACTTCATCAGCAAAATTTATTTCTGTAAATGTTCCAAATATCAAGGAACGATTGATCAAATCACCTAAAATACACAGAGAAGTGCTCCCGGAAGACGAAGGCTAGCGCTGTTAGGGCATATCCGCTCCTGCAATTTCTTCAGTATTTCGCTACTACCATCATCCATACAACAATTACATGGATGTTTTTCTTTTTCAGTAGGGCTACACCGATTGTGCTATCATCAAGAACTGTGGCAGAAATGACAATATTATAATTTAGATTTCATCATTCCTACCAAGCCTAAATTGTATTTATAAAGTATTTGTTTCTTTCAATTGTCAATTCATGGAAAGAATATTTTCCGCAATGAATGATATCCGACCGGGGATTGATCACGGCGCTAGATATGAAAACCTTTTTATGAGCTGGATTTAATGAAATCTTTTTTTGATTACTGCAAGACAACATTTTTTAGAAATCAGATATTTTAAAATGAATCAAGAACAGTGAATGTCACTTGATAAGCAAGTATTTAATTTGATGTTTATATTATTATGCCACGACCGGTCACCGGTCGCAGCAAGCATTTGCACATGGAATTGATCACAGCGCGAAATTCGAACTCAATAACCCAAATATACCCAGCCAGTTTCGACTGATTTTGTCCAAAATTTACGGAAAATGTATGTGTTGACAATAATTCTATTATTTGCAACTTGAATATTCCTCTAATTTCAAGCTTAATTGCGAAAATGCATACAAAAGCAGACTTGATCAAATCTGAGACTAGTATACCTAAATTTAGGTATACTAGTCTCAGATCAAATCTGCTGCAACACACACCGCACCGCAAGTGCTATACCGGAGGACGAACTTGGCGACTCGCTGTGTTTGCGCATATCCACCTTGGTCGGGTAAATGCTATTTCTTCAGCAGCAATTTACGCATCGTGTTCGGTATAAATCCATAAAACATGAATGTTTCACTTTTTCAGTACCGTACACTGATTGTACGAGCGTACTATCATTAAAGAATCGTGACACAAGTGACAATATTTTAATTTTATTCAGATTTCAGAATTCCATCTACTAAGCCTCAATTGTACTTATTTTATAATAAAGTATGTTTCTTTCAATCGTGATTGCGTGGAAAGAATGTATTTACCGCAATGCGCTAAATATGAAAACCTTCATGGGCTGGATAGTGATGAAATCGGCGGTTTTTTATTAATTTTTGATTACTGCAAGACGATATTTTTAAATATCAGATATTTTCAAATGAATCAAGAATAGAAATGTCACAAACAAGTATGTAATTTGTTTTTCGATCATGTTTATTCAGTCCATGACATGAGCGGTAGCAGCAAGTTTGCACATGGAATTGATCCCAGCGCGAAATTCAAACTCAATTACCCAATTATACCCAGCGAGTTATGACTGATTTTGTCAAAAATTTACGGAAAATTTATGTGCTGACAATAATTCTATTATTTCTAATATATATAGAAGGAACCAGCAACTTGGAGATTCCTCTAATTTTAAGCTTTATTGTGAAAATCAGACTTGCCGGGCAGCTTGCAAAGTACAGGAAGCAAGTCTTGTTTACATGTTTCCGAGTAGGATCACGTCACTGCGAACCCTGAGCTTACGTCACGAGCATTCTCAAGGTCATAGACGATTGCTTTGGGTGCTTTTTGGGCGCCTTAAAAAGACCAAAATTCATTCATTTTTTAATTTTTCAGCTTTATTGGCCATCAAAAAAATCGGAAAAAATAATTTTTAGTATCCTGACATCATAAGCTTTCCATTGATATATAACTTTATTTTCAATGAGGTTCACCTTTAATGAACGCGTACTACTTATTGGGAGAGAAATTAGACAAAATAATGCACCGAAGGGGGGAGTGCATTAGACGCATCAACATCAGCACAAGTGCATTATTTTGTCTAATTTCTCGAGCAATAAGTAATACAAGTTTATTAATCTATTTCATACACGAGAAGAAAAAAACACGTGATTTTTTTTTTTATATCACTAAAAATGTTGGAAAACAGAACCAAATCTAAATGCATCAACCCGCCCGAAAAATGAATCAATCCTACGCGACGCGAACGCGCGAGAAACACTGTGCGTAGTACGCGGAGTGCACAATATACACAATCAATGCATGTTTCGTACTTTTCTAACAGCTTTTCTGATTCGCTGCTTTGATATAAGAGTGTATGAATACAGAATAAAGGGCTCTCATATGATGTGTTTTAAAAAATCACAGTGCGCGATTTTGAATAATGGGTCGTAAGAGTAATAGAATGATGTATAAAGTTCCATTTTAAAGTACATACACTTGAATTCAAACTACGATTTGACCATTGGTACCACAGGATTTAGTTCATTCAACAACCTCAAAGTGGCACCAGAATACCACTTTAAACTATAATTTACCAAGTTTCTTGTAATCATAATGAGGTCAGAATAAATGTGAGTGTTTTGAAAATGCTGTCTTTTTCAGCGTGGTGAGACCTTCTTGTCAGATGATTGTACATCAGAGTTCACATGTGAACCAGAAGGATTAACAGAGAGTCCACTAGGATGTAGTGAGAACGAAGTGTGTGAAATCAAGAATGGCGAACGAGGCTGCTATTGTCCTGTTGGATTCTTTAACAGATTTGGTGTTTGCCAACGTAATGTATTCATTTTCATTATGACATTTTTCTATGGCTATTTGAAACAAAAATTCCATTGCGAATGTTCATCAGTTAATTTTCTCGGGCAGAGAAGAGTTACCAACCTCTGGTATCAAGTATTAAGCCAAATTCACAAAAATTTAGATACATGTATGGATCTTTCTTTTGACCTGTTTTAGTTACATTATCTTAATTTTGGCCTCTTTTACCAGTAAAATGGAAAATATTCTCAAGCTTCGAGCAAAGTTGTCCCAGGAACCTCATTTTGGTAGCGGGTGAGCGGGACATTTGTGTAATTATGCCTCTCTTACCTGGTACACCACTAGCCTAATATAACGGTCTTGATAATTCTTTGTTGATCAAAATACTATCAAGTTTTATAGAGGGATTGGCATAGTAATAATTGGTAAGTGTGTATTGTGTTCAACCAGTCAAATTGGTCAACATTTGCAAATGGTAATGTATTTTCTTTTGGTTGATTGTAGAGATTGGTTTAAAGAGAGTAAATGATACGTACCGTTTGCCACCCATTATAAAATAGTTTTGACTAAACATCTCAAAAAAAGTAAATAACCCCCCCCCCCCTTTAAATAATGGCCATTATTCAAAAACTGGCGTTCGTATTATCAATGTAACCCAAGATTTGAAAGTTGCAGTAAATTCTATTGATTTGTATTCATTATAATGGAAGAAAATCTGCTTTACTCGCATGGGAATGTTTGTTTTGTTTCATGCATTTGGGGGTCAAAATGTCGGGAAAATCAATATCAATTATCGTTGGTCAATATTTAGTTGAAACATGAAAAGTTAAAGATCAAGATGAATGTTAAAATTACAACAACAGTAGTAAGAGACATTTGTAAAACCATTAAATCACATGAGTTTAAAACTGAAAATGTCAATGTGTGTGATGATATCTGAGTGTTTTTGTATTGTTGTAAGTTGTAATCTGGACCTCAATACATTAAATTGACCGGTCTTTTATTGTTTGCTGGGCTATCGTATCCAAATAAATTCTGCTTCCAACGCATTTTGCAGATCTCTATTATATACAATAGGCCGTTTGAATAATGGCTATTATTTAAGGGGGTTAGTTACTTTTGTTGAGATGTTTATTTTATAATGACATCGGAATTCATACAACATCTTACGTCAATCAACCTTGTTTCAGTAATAATTTAACGTATAACATTTGATCTCTAGGGATTTACACGTGCAGAGCATGCGGTGATCCCCATTATACAACCTTTGACGGGAGAAGATATGACTATCAGGGACGTTGTTCGTACATACTCGCACAGACTGGTGCCAATGCACCAAATGCGTTTCTTGTGGTGGGAGATAATCTACCATGGGTAAATCCAAGAGCTACAGTCACTCGTTATGTTCACATTTATGCATATGAATTGGTGAGTATATATACAGAATTTTATACAATAGCAATTTGATATAAATGGAATTCCTTTCCTTTTACACATGAATAATATTGACAATAGATAACTCAAACAGCTTAAGGGCTGGGGTATGAACCTTTGGACAGTATTTATTGTGGGACATTAGAGCACATCAGGTATATCGAATTGCATTCTGAATACAAAGAATGTCCTTCTGATATCAAATAATTTTGATTTTTTGAAATTTGCAATGTAATACACATTTTATGGCAAATGATTAAAAATTGATATTTTTGATATATAGCAGTACTCGAAGTAAACTTTAAGGTGTATGTAGATGGGATGAAAAGCCGGCGATTAATTGAAAGTTTTGACCTTTCGTATTGAAGATATGGATTTTTTTCCCAGAACACCCAAAATTTTCAATTGATCGTCGGCTTTTTCTCCCAGCTACATACACTTTAAGAATATGTCATTAGATTTATAAAATTAACTTCCGAGGACTGTTATATATCAAAATGTGAAAATATCAAATTTTAATAATTTGTCATAAAATTTGTATTATATCGTGAAATTCAAAAAATAAAAACTATTTGATATCAGAAAGACATTCTTCGTATTCAGAATGCAATTCGATATGTCTGATGTGCTCTCATGTCCCACACAAAATACTGTCGAAACGCTCATTCCAGATCCCTTTATGTAGTATACAAGACAACGTAATTTGTAGGCGGCAACAGATCAGAATCCTGGTGGTTAAGGTGATATTGGAGGCATTATAAAAGTGCTCTAAATATGTTTTAAACAGATTAATTGGGTAGAGCAAAGCACACCTATCAATATGCCTTTTATTTGAAGCAGATCGGACATTTGCCCTGAAACTTGGTTAATGTGTTCTAATGTATTATATAATGAAGCCGCCCCCTAATTTGAATATTTGCATAATTAATTAGCATTTATGCAAATTATCTCATTAATTATGCAAATATGTAAATTGACCAAGTTTCAGGGCAAAAGTATGCAAAATAAAAGTACCCTGAATATTTATGCATTGATTTTTAGCAAAATATTGGCAAAAATTACATATTAATGAGCCTTTGCAGTCCTTTTAGCTCATTAACTATATTGATTATTGACAAAAACAACAGGATACAAAGAACATATAAATTGATGTATTATGGAAACAGTGTGTCCGATTTGCTCCAAACAAAAGGCATATTGATCAGTGTACTTTACCCTACTCAATTAATTTGTTTAAAACATGCTCAAAGCATTTCCTAATTTCTAGAAAATGCATCCAATACCACCTATAGTGCCCGATCATTATTCAATCCCCCTTGCATCCAATCTCGATTCAACGTCTTCTTTTGTTGGTTTGTTTGTTGGTTTATTTGTTTCTGTTTTGTTTTTGTCACTTGGTTTTATTTCCTGGTTCTACTATTTATATAACATATCTTATACTACTTGTTTTGATATACAGCATGTGCAATTTAGCTATGATACCATTGACGTTCTGGTCGATCAAGAAATCGTACACTTGCCGTATTTATTTGGCAATGGCAAACTCAAGATTTACAATGCCGGTCGCAATAAGGTTTGTTTAATATGATTGCATGATATAAATGTTTGTTAAATTGATATCAAGATATAGCTGCCCTTCAAGCTACTTTTAATATCCAAACTTATTCCGATAAATGTTAACAATATACCATTTCATTTTCAAGTATAAATGTCCACGTACATGTGGCTACCTCGAGACAATGACGTCCGTCATCATCAGCATTTTACATTATAAATAAATCTCACGCATTTTTCCAAAGGTGTTGCTGACTGATTTTGGTCTGCGGGTTATCTGGGACGGAAACTATTGTTTGCACATAGACGTACCAGCTAATTTCGTAAATCATGTTGATGGCCTGTGTGGACATCTATCGCAGGATAAGTCTGATGACCTTATGAACCCAGATGGCATTGTAGTAAGTTTTGTCATCATTGT
The DNA here is from genome assembly GCF_039555335.1 of Amphiura filiformis. Lineage (NCBI taxonomy): Eukaryota > Metazoa > Echinodermata > Ophiuroidea > Amphilepidida > Amphiuridae > Amphiura > Amphiura filiformis. The sequence continues at coordinate 29,077,320 of NC_092636.1, forward strand.
GCGTAGTCTGGTAAACACAAATATGTTATTTTCTTGGATTCAGACTTCATGCATTAGTGATTTGAACTAACCCTCTTACGTGAATTATACCTGTTTTGTTTTAAGTTGAAATAAACCAACAGAACATCGTTAACAAAAATCATTATATTTTCAGGAAACTAACATCAATTCGTTCGGCGACAGCTGGGCGCATGGAGAAGAATGTCAGCCATGCACACCAGAGACATGTCCACAAGAAAATCCTTGCGACTCCGACGCAGATGCCGCACAAGCAGCTAGTGATGCTTGCTCACCTCTTTCAGGTAACAATACTAAGTTTGTAAACTCTCGAGTTTCTGAGAGTAAAAAAAATAGCGGGTAAAAAATACACAATTTGGCGAAACATTTGTAACCAAAACTACTGATGTATATGCTTTTGATATGGGCCTCCTGGGGCTGCCTCGGTTTCGAATGCATCAATCAAGTTGTGGAGGCTCTAAAATTGTGCACGAACATGATAATAATTAATCCTACGGTAATAATCAAGGTTAATTTGCGCCTTAAGCAATCGGATAACAATGTTTGCTAGGTATTTTTATGGCACCATAGAGCAGATCAGACAAACAAAAGTATACAAGAGACGTAGAACATTTAATACATACCATCATGACTTAAAAGTGTGTCTCCGCACAAACCCACCATGAACTATTATATTTGTTTTCAATTATTCCATATTCTTAGTCAGTGGGAGTGGTCTAGTTCGTAGACACATAATCTGATTGGACAATCGCATGATTTCGGGTGCCGTCTATCAGGCCGTAGACGACCCCACGTCATCATGCGTGTTCATAACGCGTAACACGCTCACAGAGGTGCGCGTATATATCGCGTTGTATGCGTAGACGCAGTGCGGGATACTCGCACGCGCTAGCAGTACGCGCAAAAGAAGATGTGAAGTTGTAAATAAGTTTCGTTCATTTTAGCAAAAGGGAGTTTTTATGACGGTAACTTAATTTTTGCTTTAAAAAATAGTTTACAGTTATTAGAATAATATTTAACTGACTAAGAATGAGAATAAACGATAGGAATTTTTATTTTGACTATCCTCTACCTATGATAGACGACAGACAGGTCCAATATTTTTATCGTAGTGGATACCGGCTGCGCCGGCATCCACTACTCAAAATATTGGACCTGCCTGTCGTCTATCACACGGTAGAGGATAGTCAAAATACAAATTCCTATCGTTTATTCTCTAATTCCGCACCAGGGCCAATCGCCGAGTGCCTGAAAAAAGTGGATGCTTCTGAGTTACTGTATGATTGCAAGTATGACATTTGTACGGACCCAGGAAATAAAGATGTGGCGTGTATGTATCTCGAGAAAATAGCAACTCTGTGTCGGGAAAATCGAATCGATGTAAATAGATGGCGGGATGATGTTCCTTTTTGTGGTATGTATATCAGGATATATGATAATATTTATCATGTGTTAACGGAATTGACATTTTTGATAAATCCCATAAGCCTTTGCGAGTACACCTAAGAACTCGTCATTCTGCGTCACGCCGCTCTGCGCCAATGCGCACATCGTTTATCGAACATCGTTACTGCGCATTGCAAGTCGGCGTGACGTCAAATGACGAGTTCTGGGATTATGGGATTTACCGAAAAGGTCAATTAACTACGAACAATGAGGGTCTGTCCCGGGTCAAATTTCCAAATGGCATGCCAATACTTGCTTGCTCCTCCCTCCTTTCGGTCTCACAAAAAATCGCTTTCCTCCCACCTGGGCCTGCCAACAATTGGCAAAAGTCTAATTTTGTGATCCCAATTTGCAAACCGTAATTGGTCTACAATCATGGCGAAAAATGTTGCCACACCAAAGCATCCTGTCCCGCTCCCTATTGCAATTAGTTGATTTGGACAACATCGTCATCATTAACTACATTTCAGTCTCCCAACATTGAAAAATGGGGGTGGGGAAGGGGAGAGTGTAAGCTGAATGGACATTTGCAGCCTTTATATAAAGATAATGCGGTACTGTCACATTATGTGACATGATTTGATCCATGGCGGCCAAAGGAGGCATTTTTAAAAATTGAGTTACTGTAATTATTACATTATACATACAATAGGCTATCATTTCCTGAAAACACCAAATTTATTTTCTTATGTATTTTATTTTATTTTGACCTTTATCTCAGTTTCAAATTTGCCGCCTTTGGCCCCCATGGACCAGATCGTGTCACATATTTAGGTCTGTTGATTACTTGAATTTTGCACCAGCTGGTGAGGCAACTAATTTCCGCCAGGATTGTATATATGTTGCGAGCGCAAGGAGCAGAAAAATGTGCATATTTAAGCGTTTTCGTACTGTTTTCTAAAGCCTTTTTAGAGCTTAATATTTAAAAGGTGCCCATGAATATGTGCAAAAACTTTTTGCCCCCTCCCCCTCTCGGCTTGCAAAAAATTGCCCCCCCCCCCCCTCCTTCGGCTCGCCAAAAATGCCCCCCCCCCCTCCAATTTTAACGTAATTATTGCAGAGCACCTGGAATGAAAATAAATGTAGGTATTTATATAGCACCTTGCATCCGTAATTAAACGGGTATCAAAACACTGTATATTTATTTCGCTGCCACTGGGCTATAACACACCATTGGCAAGCAACAATAACGGCGTCGATATGACTACCCCCTGATAGCTCCCCATTTTACACCTGGGTAATGTGGGACAAGTGATATAAAGTGTCTTACCCAAGGACACAACACGTTGACTCGGTCAGCTACAGGAAACAATAATGTGTAAAAATGGCTCTAGCCCAGACAAACCATACCCTTTATAGCTGGCAAAGGGGACACCTCTTGCGTGATCACACAATATCCTTTGGAAGCCGCGAGCAAAAAGGGATCGAAAGGCACAGACGGTATATATAAAGAAAAAACGTTTCGTCCTTTTTACACATGTATTGCCACATGGATATTATTTTTATGTATTACTTGTATGTATTATGAGTACGTCAAGGGCACTTTATAAAGAAATTGGAATAAATGCAATAATTTTAATTTTGCACATTTTGTTATCTTCTGTGACCTCTACAATCAAAGTTATAGCATGGAGCGAAGATGGGGCGAATGTCGAATATTAAGTTTTGTGTATGATCTGTTCGACAAGATTGCAGTAATAGTGTTATCGCATATTGACCAGGGAACCTAGACTTAATTTAACATTCCGAATCATATCAGTCAGCAAACTTTAGAGCAGGCCTTCTCAACTAGTTTATTTGAAGTGCCAACTGGAAAATTTCAGTGATCATGAAGTGCCAACATGTTAAGGGAGACCGAGGACTTTGTGAGTTAGAGCGGGCGCATAGCGGGTATGGTGCAGTGGTGACGCTTTATCGGGGGTCGGGGGGGGCAGCGCCCCCGGAAGCTCCTGGATTTTAAGGTTTTTAAAGGCCTAAATTGGGTATTTTCACCCCTTTTTTTGTTCAAGATTGATGTGAAAAAATTCTTAAAATTACCGTGCGCCACTTTGACTGACTCCAAGCGGGCGCGCCGCCAGTTGAGAAGGCCTGCTTTAGAGGCATCAAAACATACATACAAGTTGTCACATAATTGTCTTTGCATGTATATAAAACCAAGAAATGGCATTTTTCTTAAAACTATGCAGTTTGCTGTTATTTTACAAATTACATGTATATGTGGTATTATATTTATCCAGTCATCATGGTCATCATCTATTTCAGGGGAAACGGGCACAAATAATTATTTGTATGTAATTTTGATCCACCTAGCTATTGAATGTCCACAATTCATGAAGTACGCGGACTGTGGATCTGGTTGTCCCAATACCTGCGCTAATCCTTCCGCTTCAACGGAATATTGCACCCTTGGATGTGTGGAAGGCTGTGTGTGTCAACCTGGACTTCTTCTTTCTGAAGGCGCTTGTGTGGTTCCAGAGGAGTGTGGATGTACAAGGAATGGGAAGTACTATTTGGTAAGTTGTCAGATTGGGAACCGTATGTATTGATTAAATTTAATGAAAATAATACTAAACATTGGCTCATTTGTGTATCGCCTAAAACTGATTATAAAACGTATTCCCGTGTGCTTTTTGTCGTGCTTTTCCCACGATGCACTGCGTATCGACCTCCATTACATTTTCAGAGTCAACTAATGTGGTATTTACTTCGCACGATATACTTATGCGATACACTCATTTCATGTTCATTCACCTGGTACCTTGTGCACAAATAATAGGGAAAGGATTTAGCATAACAAAGGACAGTTTGAATTGTTTGTAAAGATTTCATGATTACGAGTTAGTTCACTGGCGACAAAAAATGACGAACATCCCCCTAGTTGCGTAGATTTCTTTTTGTCATGGGGGGAGGGTGGAAAAAATGTCTTGAAGTAAAGTGAATCTAGCACCTTTTGGTGACAGAGTAAACTTATAGGGGTATAAATGCGAGCGAAGATAATCTGGTGAAATATGGAACAAAATAAGTTCATGCGAATCAAGCAGAAATTCGGAATTTTATGCTAAATTGCCCAAATACGAGGTCAATTTGGTCATAAACCCACATACAGGCGTCAATTATGGAGGAGATGATTGTATGGGTCATAAATATATTGATATTGAATGGACCCCCCCCCCCCAGGCTGGAAGAGCATTCGATTTGTGTATTGACCGAATTAATACCCATATTGTAGCAGTTTTTTAATAATTTACATAACAAAGCCAAAGAATAATCAATTGTTAGTAATTTGACATGAAATTTGTATTATATCGCGAATTTCAATAAATCCAAACTATTTGCTATCTGAAGGACATTCCTCTGCCCTACCACAAAAATTACTGTGCAAACGTTACTATCCGATCCATTGCTATTAAAAAAATAATTTTATTCAAGTTAATTCAGGATGTTTATATTTTGGAAGAACAAAAAAAAATCTAGAATTTTCAAAATTTGGGTCGATATTCTTTTGAACATTTTTGTTGTTGAGGACAAGCAATTATTTTTGTAGCCTTAAGATAGTGACATAGTGTGCATAATTTATTTTGATTCGCATAACAATTTCCATATTATTATTGTGACTTAGAACGAGGAAATATTTGTTGAAGAGGCCTGCGACCGTAACTGCACATGTAAAGAAGGAAAAATAGAATGCATCCACCATTCATGTGGTGAAAATGCAATCTGTGAAATTCAAAACGGCGTGAGAAAATGCTATTGTTTAAGAGATTATATTGGAGATGGACAAACATGTACCAGTAAGTATGGCAAAGAACTTCATTGGGCTATTTGATTCCAGTTAAAATCTACACAGCCCTATGGTAGACATAACCCTAATCTCCCACACATGCAGTGTAGATTTCAAACTTTTCGACTATATTGAAATATAGTTGAAAAATACGCACGTGACCCATGGGCACGACATACCAAGACCAGCAAGCGTGACCAAATCCTCATGCCATTGAAAAGTATAGAAACTCTTTAGATAAATATCATCAAATTTAAAGCAATAATGTGTGATTTGCATAAAGAATAGATTCCTGTTTAAATGTTTGTTTTCACTGATTACATTATTCCCTTTTAATTTCAAGCCAAACAAATGAGGTATAACGAAGAAAATTGCGATTTCATTCCAGCGCCTACAATGCGTGTACTACGCTCGCCGATCGTAACATGTAATACTACACAGAGCATCGCGCTCGATGTGTGTACACACAAGCTGACATCCATGGAGATGTTAGCAAGCAGTCGATCGATGAACTCTGAATAAAACCGTGTCGACCCGGTTTTAATATAAAAAGTTAAATTTTACTATTGTTAAAAATACCATGTGAAAGACTAAGCCTGAAGTGCATTAATTACAACAAAATTTAAGTTCCGAGTTCACCGATCGTTCCAGCTGTATGAAGCTCCACTCAATAACGCATTGACGATAAATTGTAGGCGTTGGAACGTGACCTGAATAATAACATCTGTAACGATTTATTCCATGCAGAGGTTTCTCTGCCTACAGACAATAGTAATATAACAATACCTCAATACGCACCTTTAGGGTTTCTCTATTTATACCTAAATTCCATCCCACAAGGTAATAGGCATATTACATAACAGAGGTTGATTCACCTACGAACAACTCCTTTTGTAATGCAATACCTCTGACTTACATTTTCATTATTTTTTCAGAGCCATGTGAACAGTCTCCAAACCCATGCCAAACTGGAGCTCAGTGTGTTAATGATGTCAATGCTGATGGGGGCTATTACTGCCAATGCCGAGAAGGTTTCACGGGACCTAAATGTGAAATAAGTAAATGTCCTCTTTTATTTAACTCATACAAAGATTTGTGTCATTTGATTGGCCAATCACTATTAATCATTTTTGCTTTTCAGCAACATATGTTATTCACTTTGATACAAAAATATATGACGTTTATAACGAAAATTGGAGAGGTTGCAACAACAACCCCCTTTGTAGTCCATGTTACGTAATATGGCTCAGTATGACGAGTTCATCCAAGGAGCGTTGAATTATGGGAAGGGCGAATGGAATTACGTCACGATTTAAGATGATGTATCCTAGGTCTAGACAATACGTATGCAGGTTTACGTCCAAATGTCTAATTTTTTACTCCACAGTCATTTGTTTTTGGGACCCCAATGGAAAAGCCTGCATACGTATCTGGACTTTTGTTGTGACGTGTTTGTCGTTCCAATCTAGGATGGCATTGTGTAGTTTGTACATGTTTGTGATGTTAAATCATTTGATGCTTTGTATTATTTGGTTCCTGTTTTTTGTATATGTTGCATAGCTAAAAAACTAAACTAAACAATAGGCGCCATTAGCGGCCATTCCTATATGATGTTAGTCACGTGTCGTAATATTTTGGTTGAATGACGGTGATTGTTGAGGTATTATATAATATGCCTGATGGAGTTAGACCGTCTGACTATCTAGTATTCTCCCCCGCCGTCAACAGGGTCGGATCCAGGAATTTTTGATAAAGGGGGCGCCTTTTGGTCGACGACGAAAAAAATGTGTTAAAGGGGGTTACCCCCTCGAAAACTCAACGGTTTTGGCCCATTGTTTGCTGTTCATGGCCGAATTTGTTCCTTTTTTTTAATTTCTTATAATTTTTGTATTTTTAAGGTACCAGCGCCCTTTGCTAGTCAAAAAATAGAGGGGGCGCGCGCCGGCTGCGCCCCCCCCCCTAAATCCGCCCCTGGTCAATGCGACTCCAGTCACTACACATAGTGAGTGAAATCATACTAGAGTGCTGTGAAGGCGGAGGAGACTAAATCTATAGTTGACGAACACGCATGCGTTGGTGATGTATGCTTGTGGTAACCATTCGGCTCAGCATTACTGGGATGAACTCTCACCCTCCTGGGTTAACTGTGAAAACATCCGGGAAAAAAACACATGACCGTAATATAATGTTTTCTTGTTATGCATTAGGTCTCCTAATTTGTAGAGCATCAGGTGATCCACATTATCTCAACTTTGACGCTAAGAAATTCAATTTTCAAGGCGACTGTGAATATGTATTGACACAAAATTGCAGCAGTGATATCCCCGAGTTTAAGGTTATTGTTGACAATCAAAAGTCCAGCCGGAATAACAAAGTTGCCCTCACCAGAAGTGTGACGGTATTAGTTCATGGCCAGGTAAGTTGGGCTACATGTAGCCGGAATTTGAATTATTGTCTGTCAAGTTAACTCTATCAGTAAGGCAGTCGACTCCGTTGTATTGATTTAGGATCTGATACTGGTATATTGTGGTGTGTCTAGAGTTTGCGTTGAGGCGGTGCGGGGTGCGGGGGTACATCATTACTTTTTGGTGGGTATGCCCTCCCCGAACCAGGAACTGTAAACGGTCAAAATCATGTGTCCTTTTTGGCTTTCTTGTTGAACATCGTCGTGTGAGGAACCCGGGGGGGGGGGGTTCTTCCTGGTTGAAGGTATACGGGAATGTGCCACGGTTTTGGGGTACCTTTTCAGCGATTTTGGTATATCGATGGGTGGGTTTTCAGTGGATAACAATGCACCCAATTGGGCGCATTTGGGTAAAAATGCCATTAAAGCGCCCAATTATGACAAATTTTGGTGCTTTTTGGGTGTTTTTTCTTGAAAATTGGTATACTGATGGGTAGCAAAAACAGCAAAAAGTAGGTATAGAGAAAGTCAGCATCCGAAAGTCTGCGTGGCACACCCCCGTACAAAATTTTTTGAAGAACCCCCCCCCCCGGGGTGAGGAACAAGCGATTAAGGGGTCCTTTAGAGCTGAAATTATCAAAATCAGGGGTCTTTCAGGGCTCTGTTTTGGCACATTTCAGGGATCTTTCGGAGCTGCGCGGTTTTGCTCTGTTAAGTGCCCCCGGGGATGGGCGCTTCTTAGCTGCAAGTCTCTGTTTTTTCATATGGTGTTTCTTGATCCACAGCGGTCATCGAATTGCCTATGAATAGCGTACAATGCAAATCACTGAGGTTTAAAAAATGTTATAATTTGTGTAAATAAAAGTTACTTATACAGCATAAAAGTACAAAAGCAAAGCAGTTTATAACAGCTCAAAAGGGTTAATTTTAACAACCCGAAACTCAATATGTACTGCTGATCTCAATGCGCCCTCGCGCTAAAATGTATAGTATCGTGCCAGAGAAGAAAGGTAGGCCCGACTGTATTTATCTATCGTGTTTTATTTGCAGACAATCGTTCTAACACAGAAAAGAGATGTTCAAGTCAACAACGGCGGTAAAGCAGTCCTTCCTTTCTACGATCCTAACTACAGTATATTCCTCTCTGGATCATCGGTGGTATGAATGAAAACATATATCTTAATCATTTATTTCTCTTCTTTAATTTCTCATCATGATAAAGTATAATATTCAACTTTTTTTTAAAAATCTTTTTTGCTATTTTTACGAGGTTTTCTATTTTTATAACCATTACCGTTCTGCTTCTTCCGTCATATTTATCACACTCATTGTTGTAGTTTTAATACCACTTTCAGATCCTGACGACAGATTTTAACTTGGTGGTAGAATGGAGTGGTCGTTCAACAGTTATTGTCAAAGTACCCAGTGGTTATCGGGGCCATCTCTGTGGCCTGTGTGGTAATGGTAATGGAGGAGGTAGAACTACTCCTACTGGGGAACTGGTAAGATTTCCACCAAAAACACTTTATCTTATTAAACATGCTAGACACTTCATATTTGATGTCAAGTACACGTGGGTTTAATAAAAGCGAAAAAGAAAAAATGCCCGATTTTGCATATTTTATTGGCGGCCATCTTGGATTTATAGTTGTTGGGATTCAAAGCAAACTTAGAAAATGTTGGAGTTGTATGGCTCAAGAACTCTGACCAATGGCCATGCCTCGAGAAACCTGCCCTAAGTGTATATACTATTATGATTGTATGATTTGTAAATAGCAAACTTTAAGAAGATTCTAAACCAGACACGGAAGTTTTGTATGTAGCACACACTGTTCTTTTTTGAAAATATGCAGAAAAACAATATAAACGTTTGGGGACACAGTTGGGCAACAAATCAGGGCCAATGTGAGGAGTGCACAGATTGCCCTACAGATGAGGATATGTGCGAAACAGTAGATCCAGCTATTAAGGAAGATGCAAACAAGATGTGCGCAATCATCAATGCTGTTGAAGGAGAATATCACCCTGTACCTGAAGACATTGCAAATGCCGGGTAAGTTCACTATTTTCATCATCGCTCTTGACAAAATAAACGACCATAGGGCAGAAAGTTTTGCTAGAAACATGATAGCCAACAATGATATTTCGGGGCAGAAAGAAGTATTCACTATTATTAAAGAAAAAAACTTAAATGTTTTAGAAGTTGATGGCCTCGTAATGGGTTAATGGCTAGTAACAGTGCTCTCAATATATCCGAGCTGTTGTTTCTTTCTTGTATTAATTTCACATTGTTCTACAAGGTGTTTTTTTTTTCTTTTCTTTTTTTCTTTTTTCTTTTTTTTTTCTTTCCGGCTAAAGAACCTTAAAAGTTCACCGAAAGTTTGAAAAATCTGAACATTTTTTTCTGATTTCAACCTTTACCAAAACCTGATCACAGTAATATGTTATTGCTTCCGATCCACCTCCCAGTCCCCCACCCCCATGTACACTATTAAGCTTGGACAGAAAAACGCAAGTTCTTTGGTCATTATATGTCTTACCAATTAGCATATTGTCAAGATTTTATCGATGGATTAAACACCATTATCGCCACTGCCGTATAAGTCTCGAAACTAGGCTAACTCTGTCTATATACAGGGTGTCCCAAAAAAGAGGCCCCTTATTGCGCCCTCCTTTTCTCCTATTTTAGAAAAATTGATCAAGTATATGTTGGTATGCAAAGAAGCCTTTGCCCGTTATCTTTAATAAACCGAAACAATTATTTCAATCGGCTCATAACTTTTGAAGATATGCCCTTTTAAAGAAATGTATCCGTTTTTCACTCTGTCCACGGAGGAGGTTTGGCTACTTCAAAGATTGACAAGTACATTATACCATGCATGAATATAAAACATTCCTCGATGATAACTTTATAAAATAACAACTTTATTTTAGGGAATGGGGTTTACCGGTGGGCTTATGGGTTATGGATTTTGTTAAGTGTCATTAATTTGGGCGAAATTGATGTGGGATGGGACTTCTTTTGCTGTACTTACAATTACTTATGATTTCTCGGTTATTTTATGCCTTTTTGTTTTATTATGTTTCTTACTTTCTTCTTATTGACAACATAAGTCATTTATCTTTTTTGGAATAAAAGGTAGCCCCGAAAAGGGCTGTTTAGTTTGTCTTTGGTTCTTTTGAAGTGAGTTTACTGTGCTGCTCTGCCCTCTACCTTGTTGCCTCCTTGACGAATACAGGTTTCAGCCCTAGTCCTCATTGCATCAATTGCGTTGCGTACCAACCTTATGCGCCGGATACTTGCGAATAATTATAGCAGTAATACGTTTGGAAAGATCTTGGATTTTGTCACAAATGAAGAAATCAAGTGGTGTGAGGTCTGGTGATCTTGCAGACCACTTCACACCATGACCCATCCCAACCACTCTGTTAGCTATCCGTGGATAGAGTGAAAAACGGGTACTTGTCTTTAAAAGGGCGTATCTTCAAAAGTTTTAAGCCGATTGAAATAATTGTTTTGGTTTATTAAAGCTAACAATTAAAGGTTTTTTACATATCAAAATATATTTGATCAACTTTTCAAAAATAGGCGAAAAAGAGGGCGCAATGAGGGGCCTCTTTTAAAGGGAAACTATGGCGTTGTCTATCGGTAATTTGCCATTTCACTCGCAATGAAAAAATCACGCCACTTGCAGAAAATAATGTTTCCTTAGTAGAAAACTAATGATTTAACTGTTTTCCAAGCAGACTTGCAAAAAGATCAGTAGTCACCAAGAGAAAACGAATTGTAAGGAGATCTGTAGTGGAGTTAAGCGAAGAGCCAACTGATGGCGGACAAAGTGCCATCGCAAGAGATAGAACCGATGTAAAACTAAGGCGCAAGAGAAGCTATTTTGGTAAGGCAGTGTTACCACATGACATTTTTAAAATTATTCAAGAATATTCAATATTGAATATTGACCTACATGTGTGTTTTTAGTAGCAAGTGAAGACCGCAAGTCCATATTTGGTATTTTGAGATATGATCGTTTAAATTTTTTTTAAATAAGAAACCAAAAAAAACCCATAATATTGATACTTCTCAGGGTTCATGGGTATATGCAACAAGAATCATTTTGTATATCAACCAAGTAAATATCTGTAATATTTATCATTTTTGGACTTACTCTCTTCTTACGCTCGGATTGAAACAACTTATAACTCAAAACTGAATACAGATGTTGGATATATTTAACCATATTGGTAATCTATGTGCAAAGACACCTTGTTTGTTGAATTTGAAGGTTGTTTTAAAATTTGATTTCAGTTGACCTTTAACCGGTAGTGACCCTCTAACTCATTAACCGAGCTCAAAATGTATGATAAATTATATATTTTCGTAATCGTTGGGACGAGACGAGTAATTTGACATGTCTCTTGACGACATTGGACAATTTTACATTTTGACCCCTCTTGACCCCAACGTGACCCCTATGGGGAGGGGGCCAAATGTTAAAAAAAATCAAGGATTTGAAAGTCCCCTTAGTCCCATAGTCAAATACCATGGAATTAAGATTCCAAAATTAGATTTTTTTATGGAATGTCATCTTTAAAGGCTTTAAGCTCAATAACATGTCTGGCGACTTGTTCTGGGTTTTGTTGGAGCTGGCCACATATATTTTATATTCACCATCACAGTAGTATCATTTTTATGTGCATGGACAAATAGGTAATCAAAATTCAGTCGTATACCCTTTATAGTCCAGTACATACTAGGGTTTAATATGCATCCCACAGGACTCTATCAAACCAACCTTTTTAGTTTCCTTTTATCCTATAACACATTATAAATTTAACAAAAAAAAAAAAAATCCCGGTCCTCCGGCCATATTCAAGATTAAAGATCAACACAATGGTCAAATTTCAAAGTTGCTCAAATCTGGTTAATAACACAAATTATTTCTCTCATTGCAAGGATTCAGAAAAAAGTATAGTTTGACCTACCTTCGACATACCGTTCTTGAGTTATAAGCAAAAAGGTAAAAAAAAACAAGTCAAATCAGGTTATCATCTAGCGATCCTCCTGCATGAGATATACGCATGAATAGATGTGTATTTATCACTCGAGTGACTATTCTTTTATAATCTCGGTGGAAATATTTCGATTGTCTATATTTTTTCACAGGCAAATAGGACTATTTATTTTTAAATCTTTGGGAATAATTCTCTGGTCCCGATTTATTATCGAAATATAGTTCAAATTGAATAAAAATCGGCATTAAAGACAAACATTTCAAAATGTTACCAACAAATCTTGTTAGGTCCGAGATCCACTAAAAATGTTCCTTCATGACTTTGTCTAATCTATATATATTTTGCAAATATATAATAAAAACCGTGTGTCTAAGTTAATTGGACAGACAGTAATAAGCTAATCCTAACACAGGAGCCGTGATAAAATAAAACAAAAAATATAATGAAGCTGTAATATCTCTATCTACCAAAAAACGTTGACAACGTAAAAGAAATCAGCAAGTTTAAAAAACCCACCTCGGCTCACTTTTTGAAACTTGGTCCCATTTGTAAAAGGTACTGATTTAAACTTTATCATATTTACGTCAATTTAAAACATTTCCGGAAGTGTTATGTATCTTTAATGTGCAGATGCGATATTAATTTGTAAGCTTTCTGGAACGACTTGAACGGTTATTATCTTGTTCTTGCATGATAAGCCAATATCTTTTTGTGTTTTGTTTTATAATATCATGATTAATGATTGAATTAAACGAATAACAAGTAGGCTTGTTTGTAATCTTGTTGGAAACGCTGTATTCTGTTGAAATAAAATAAAAACACTGATTTGCTGTTGGTGTTCAAATGGGACCAAGTTTCAAAAAGTGAGCCGAGGTGGGTTTTTTAAACTTGCTGATTTCTTTACGTTGTCAACGTTTTTTGGTAGATTTCTTTTCTTTTTATGAATGAAGCCAAGCAGCTCCAAGCTTGGAAAGTCATGTTATGAAGTGCACCATAAAACGAATAAAACGAAAAATGGATATTTGAAGTTGCCATTCTTGATTCATGACAATAAATAATTAAACAAAACTTTATCAGTCGTTTATTTTTAAAACTTGCTCGTCACGCGTGACTGTAATGTTCAGAGGCGTATACAATGATCAATAAACATTTTAATATACTTTAATTATTCAAGGCTACGTAAATATGTAAATAAAATGTAAATATGAACAACACACACCCAATGTTGACAATGCCAGAGAGACACACATAGAGTAAATCCGATTTAGGCCTACTTCATGTCGGAACTGGTAAATGCGCATATATTTCAGCCTATACTACGGAAGCGTCTAAATGCCCCAGATGATCGTGTTTTAATGTTGGTGGTTCTTTGTAGCCCTGCGGGGCAATCTACTTGGCTATCCGAATTTCGCGGTTTGTGGTTCTTTGTAGCCCTTCGGGTCAACCGAGTTGAATATTCCTATTAAGCGGCGGTTGTCGGCGATCTTTCGTGGTTTGTGGTTTTCATCAAGCCCTGCACTCTATCGGGAGCTAATTTATAGTTTAAGCTTGTTGAATATCCATATTTCGTGATTTGTGGATCTTTGTAGCCCTGTGGGGCAATCTAGTTGCATATCCAAATTTCGCGGTTTGTGGTTCTTTATATTGCGGGGCAATCTAGTTGGTATCAATATTAAGCGGCAGTTGTTGTTGATCTTTCGCGGTTTGTGGTTCTTTATAATCGAATAATCGATAGGCCTGCAGGCAATCTAATTGGATATCCCAATTTCGGGGTTTGTGGCTCTTTGTAGCCCAGCGAGGCAATATAGTTGAATATCGTGGTTTGTGGTTTTAATTTCCCTCATCAAGCCCTGCCCTCTATCGGGAGCTAGTTTATAGTCTAAGCTTGTTGGATATCCGTATTTCGTGGTTTGTGATTCTTTATAATCGATAGGCCTGCGGGCAATTTAGTCTTTGTGGTTCTTTGTAATCTTTCGTGTTTTGTGGTTTTAATTTCCCTCATCAAGTCCTGCTCTCTATCGGGAGCTAATTTGTAGTTTAAGCTTGTTGGATATCCATATTTCGTGGTTTGTGGTTCTTTGAAGCCCTGTGGGGCAATAGTTCCATATCCAAATTTCGCGGTTTGTGGTTCTTTATAGCCCTGCGGGCAATCTACTTGGATATCAATATTGAGCGGCAGTTGTTGGCGATCTTTCGCGGTTTGTGGTCTTAATTTGTTGGATATCCATATAATCGATATGCCTGCGGGCAATCTGGTTGGGTATCCAAATTTCGCGGTTTGTAGTTCTTTGTAGCCCTGCGGGGCAATCTAGTTGGATGCCCCTATTAAGCGGCGGTTGTCGGCGATCTTTCGCGGTTTGTGATTTTAATTCCCTAATTAAGTCATGCCCTTTAGCCCTGTTGGGAAATCTAGTTCGATGTCAATATTCAGCGGCAGTTGTTGGCGATCTTTCGCGGTTTGTGATTTTCATTTATAATATTTATATCAAATATAATTTCAGTTTGAGCTGTGAACAGAGCCACTGATAAATAAATAATAAATAAATGTCGGTGTTTAAAATGACGAAGATGCCATGATAGTCAGGCATGGTGATAGCATCTGGATTGTGAAAGTAGGCCCAAGGCCTAGGCCTAAATGTGAATAAAAAATCAAACATGTTTGTTTGATGAAAAAAATAATAATATCACAATAGCAATGGATGTTCGAAATGGTGTTATTCTTGATTTACGACAATAAATTGATTAATAAAACATTTAAAAAAAAGTGGTGGGAAGTTTCGAACTTGAGCAAAAATTCATAAAGGTATTAGAAGTCCATGGCCTTAACCACTTCACCACGGGGACGTCCCGTTATTACGATGTGTGAAAGTGAAGTATTTATTAATATGAATATATGCTGTGGTCCGGAAAGAATAAAAGAATTGTGAAAAACTTGATTTTTTGGCGAATAGGGTCCAGATTTTGTATGTAGGGTATCCAGGAAAATGCCTGGGTATATTTGAAAGTGAGTCTGAAAAATTAGTGCGACAGTGACAGCCATGTATGGCTGTAGCAGTGTCGAAAGATTGTGGATATCAGTATGATTAGCTATGATTTGCCACTAATTTTGGCTATGAAATACCGCGTGAAATAAAGCAAGAATGTTTGTTTATTATCAAACAATCGGATTGACTGTAAGATTCGTGTAACTTTTTGAAATAAAGAGTTATTAAAATATGACACTTTGGACAGTAAATACGATTTAGCATGGTTTTAGATATATTTTGTACCCAACGAAAAATATCATAGAACAATAGCGTTTTGTTCCGTGTAAATATAGTCTCGCGGTGCATCTGTTTATTCTTCTTTATCAGTCGTTTTTTTTAAACTTGCTGGTCAAGCTACCGCGTGACTCTAATATAAATACCGTATATATATTAAGACTCTAAATCAAAAGCAACTTTCAAATATTGTTTCCAATACTTTGTATACATTAACCATTATCACGTCGGTTGGTAGCGTACTGCAAAGAAGTCTCAAATTTTCAGAGTCAAAAAAGGCTTTTATACTGCATTTTTTAATAAAATGAAGATTTATCCTGCAAAAAAGTACTTTTATGTAGTTCTATACACATATAATTTTTATATAAACTATTTTTGTATAAACTACTGTTATGCATTTCAAATTTGTTTCTGTTCTGGCGGAATCACTGAAAATCCCTTTATACAAAAAAAGGCTCATATTATTAACCAATATTAATTGACAACACTTACAGATCAGTACTGCTGTATGGCTCTTGGTCTGGAAGATGGACGTATTGGCAATGAGGAAATAACAGCATCATCGATTTACGATAGCAGTTACAGTGCCGCCCAAGGCAGACTCAATAACAAAAATAAGTATTGGGCAACGCAAGAAGAAGTACCAAACAATGCATTTATTCAAATTCGTTTCCGTAAAGAAGTCACTTTATGTGGGATACGCACACAGGGTAGTGCACAATCTGCGTATAATGAATATGTGACGGCTTTGGAAATACAATGTGGTGAAACTGAAAAAGAAGATTCATTGAGATATATTTTGGATGATCAAGGTAACCCTAAGGTAGGTAATGATTGGGTTATTATTGTGTCATTCGACCGACAATATTATTGCATTCACAATATGAACATAGGAAGAAGAATGATTTATTTACGCACATTTTGATACCAATATCATTCATTATTATGTTTTCAGGGTTATTAGGAGTTAAGAAAACCTAATAATGATAATATTGGATGGCTTATTTCGCATGATACCATAACATATCAGATTCGTCATACAAATATCGAACTCGCCGTTGGCTCGTCCGATATTTTTATGACTCATCCAATATGTTATGGTATCATGCTCAGCCATCCAATATTATATCAGTATTAACAACACAATCCAGGAAAAGACATGTTAATTAGCCCTAACACCAGACACCAGACACTGAATCGAAAGTTCAAGAAGAAACGAAAAAGGATAGAAGATAAACAAAGAAGTCACTTGGTACTCCCGGGTTCCGAGTCAAATCAATACAAATAACTGCAACTATTAAATTCGGGTACTTTTCTTTTAAACCACTGCTGTGCCGTTAATGTTGAACGACATTGGACGAATAGGGTATGGAAATGCACGTACATAAACCACCTTTCTTTCTATATTAAAATATTATGAATACCTTTGCAAGTTAATGTTTTTGAGTTACATTTTGTGAAGGCTTTATATGCATTTTATATGATAAAAAACGTCAAAAATACTTTTATACTATTTCATCGTGTGTTGTGTATTATACTTAGTTTGACCACATGAACCGACACAACGAATCGAATTAGTTTCTAATACAAAGGTGATTCAAAAAGTTCTACCTCCATCATCACAATTCTACCTCCATCATCACATCTCTTACGAGAGGATATTGAAATTACCCATGGTTGTACTCTTAAATCTTGGCTACAAAATAAAAGTCATTTGATAAAAATGTGATAAAATGGTTGTTTTTTTATGTGTTGATTAAAGTGCATACAGATTTTGTACGTCGGCAACGGTCTGAAAAGAAAAGCTAATTTTGATTTAAAAGGTCGCCAACATCTATGTGGAAAAAAATGGGCGCTTTTACTTATGCTCACGGGGGATTTGAGACGCATTATTAAAACAAGATGACCTTAGCACTTTGAATATACTATATATATATATAGATCATCGATTGATATTTGAACCCGTGGGAAGGCTTGAACCAGATCACTCACACCTGTAATATTAGTATCTTTGAAAAGATCGGTATTCTATTCAATCTATGATTGCAGACATGCACAGGTGGTGAGTGCAACCTGTTTGTAGTGCAGGGCGATATATTCAAATATTGTATCCATCTATTGCTATAGAAGTTAATCATCTTATTACGTCACTTCTACGGCGAATAGGTGAGCTGACTTGTGACGCATCATCACAAGGTCCAGTGCCGCCGAGAGCCATTACGGGCCCGGGCCAATGTGAACGCACGGGCCCCTGTGATCAGTGATGACGGTGCAGGACTTCATAAGTGTGTGTGTGTTTGGGGGGGGGGGGGGGCAACAGTGGCATAAATTTCTTTGTAACATGGGGAAGGGAAGTTGGTGTAAAATCCTTGAACATATGTTGCAGCGGAGCGAAAGTAGCATGTTTAGCTGCCAATAATTAAATATGAACATTGAAGGAGACAAATGCGCGAGAAGCGCGCACAAATTTACAAGATTAAGTTTCTCTTAACAACTTCCACGCGAAGTGCAAAAATGCCAATTTAAAGCCAATTTGAAGCTAGAATGTTCCATGTATGACCCGGTGAATTCGACAAATGCGCGCGAAAATGTATAATTCGAATTAGCGACTTTTGCTCCCAGATTGGACTTATTGAAACAAACTCCGTGCGAAACGCTGCAAAATGGCCAATTTTAAGGTAAAAGCAAAGAGTAAATTCAAGTGAAATATTTATTAGCGTGTATGCTTCAAAGGCTATCTTGTATTTTTGTATAAAATGTACGTCTCTTTTCATTGTTTTTTACGGGCCCGTTAATTTTGTTTGTTTTTATGGGCCGTGAGAGAGCAAAGAAAACAGACCTTATAATGGACCCGTAAAGGCAAAGAAAAGAGACCGTAGTGGGCCCGTAAAAAGCAAAGAAAAGATACCTTAGGCCCGTAAAGGAAAGAAAAAACACCTTAGTGAGTATGTAAAAAAGCTTAATAAGCAAAGAAAGGATACCTTAATGGACCCATAAAAAGAAAAAAAGAGACGTCGGAGGGCCCGTAAAAAGTAAAGAAGAGATACCTTAGGCCTAAGAAAAGAGACCTTTGTCGGCCCGTATAGTAAAGCAAAGAAAATATGCCTTAATTGCAAGGTATCTTTTCTGATCCTTTTACGGGCCCCTGTGGTCCGTTTTCTTTGCCTTTACTGCCCCATAGTAAAGTATCTTTTTCTTCACTTTTTACGGGTCCATCGGAGCCCGGGCCCCGGGGTAACGCCCCCGTTTACCCCCCCCCCCCCTTGTCGGCGGCACTGCCAAGGTCCATTGTTTTTTTGCCTGGCATATTTTTGTCAGGTACCCTTGCTTTTAAACCTCGAGCGAACAGCATACAACCACTACACTGTTCAATACCCTTATTGTGATGGGGCGGGAGTTTTAAAACCACAAACCCTGAACAAAATATGATGTGCGCGCATACTGCAAAGCAAAACACAATGGAAATTGTGATGATGCAAACGCATACTACCGGACAATGACGTCAGAAGTCAACTCAACTATACAACACTAATAGACAGATAGGAAGAATTATACATAGTTCTACCAAACAAAATGTTCTTTTAAAAAACGTTTTTATAAAAGGTTTTAATAACATAATGTCTAAATTTTTTAATAACAAATGTCGGGTTATAAACAGATCATGAATACGTTTTAAAACGTTATTGAATATCTTGGGCAAACATTTTTGCAAAATATTTTGTCAACAGTAAAATAACATTATGTTAGAATGTTTTGCATCACGTTTTCAAAAATGTTACAAATTTTTCGGTAAAACGTCGTGTGTTTGCTGGGTATGGTTGTAACTGACCTGCTTTTTATCAAAATATGTAAATTCATCTATACCCAACATCTATTTCAGGAATTTGCTGCCAACTATGACAGATCTTCTGCTGTTGATATTACGCTTCCCAAACAAATTGATTGCAGGATTTTGCGTATCATACCTAAAAAATGGAATGAGTGGGTTGCACTCCGTTTCGAAGTTATTGGCTGTTATAAAGACTTTAGTAAGATTTATTTTTTGGTTATAATTTATGTTACATATGAATACAAAACCCACCCAAGTCCATGGGAAGTGATTTTGAGAGAAAAACCTGTGTATCATTTTAATTCCTTCAGTTAGATTTACCTGGTCAATATGGTAGGTTTTACGTGCTAATGAGTGGATTAACCTGTATTAGGTATGACGATTAGTATTTCTGGGACTTCGTGGGGTTCATTTTAAATTTTGGACTTGGGTGTTTTTTTAATCATATACAAAGACAACAATGTTAGAATGAGATTACCACTAGTAAAATATACAAAATGAAGCACACAGGTATGTATAATGTTGAGAGGCATTCTGCCATGTAATATAAACCATACACTTTCCTTTATTAAACCCATTTTTTTCAAAAGTCACTCTCTAGCAATGAATGTGTTACAAGTGGACTTTTATACATACTGGATTTTCAATCAATGTGTTACAAGACTCAAATCGTGGAATTGGGTGGTTCTTTCATACATGCTATTTTTCACATGCTCAATAGACACAGAGGATGAATTTGAGTTGTTCTTTCATACATATGACAGGCCTATGTATAGCAACAATATCCCATGCTTAACTCAATTTAGCCAAAAAAACTTGGGTGATCAGATTTTTAGCATTGTGTTTTGTACCTCTAATTGAGACCTGTACCAAAAAAGGTTTTAGGTAAATTGCACTGGTCGTTTTGATATTAGAAGTAAACACGGCACGATATGTGTGGTATACCACAAATGGGGCTATCACTTTTTCGCTCGTAACATCTAAATGGAATAAATTTTGGGCCTAAAATTTGACCGGGATTATGACAAAATCTGAGCTTTCTCAGGTCCTATCTTTAAGTGTCTTTAAAACGTTTTTAAATCGATCAACATTACAGATGTGAACTGCATGGCTCCTCTAGGCATGGAAAGTGGCATGTTTTCAGACGGGCAAATTGAAGCCTCTGATGCTTATGAGAAGGAATACAACTTCGTTGCAAAAGAAGCCAGACTCAGAAATGATTTATATTGGTCAACAGCAGATGAAAACCCAACACATCCGTGGATTCAAGTTTATTTCCAACAGAAAGTCAAGGTGTACGGACTACGCACACAGGGTAGTTCGTTGTGCAATGAGTTTGATGAATGGGTCACGTCATTGAGCATACAATATGGAGATAACAAGAATTCACTGACATACATTACGGATGCTGATGGTAACCCTAAGGTAGGTTGTCGTATATATATGGTTTTAATGTTACGATGTTGCTTTTACCGTACACTGAAAACATAATGTCGTAAGTTCTACTAAGTAAAAGTTAGTAAAAACGATGTCTCGTTCTACTAATCAATGATTTGTACGGCATGACAAGCGATGCTATATATTGGTTAGGCATGCTTAACTAACGTGCCTTACCAACGAAATGATTAGTACGGCATGGGTTTTACGAATTTCAAACCTGCCGTACTAACCTATAGGATCGTAAAAACGATGTCTCATCCTACTAATATTGGTTAGTTGGACAGGCTCAACTAACTAATATTGGTTAGTTGGACAGGCTCAACAAAGATTAGAACTCGTTTGACTGGCGGAACGAATCAGTTGTACAAATGTGATGTACGATGGTTGTGAAGGTGGAAAAGTATGCATACAGGTAATATTTCAAGTTATTTCTCTCAAAATGAGCACTAGATATTGTATTGATGGTGTAAGCTTCTTTTCTGTATGATCAGAAATGCTGTGCACATGTACATTGTGGTCGTAGAGACTAAAAGTCATAACTGCGTCACATCGCATGTAAGCTTATACATGTAGCTTTAAGCTTACATGCGATGTGACACAGCATCGTGACTTTTAGTCTTTACGACCACAATGTACATGTGGCACAGCATTTCTGATCATACAGAAAAGAAGCTTACACCATCAATACAATATCTAGTGCTCATTTTGAAAGAAATACCTTGAAATATTACCTGTTAGCATAGTTTTACACCTTCAAGTTTGTCGCTGCACAACCGCTACTCGGCCAGTCGTCTGCAAGCGTGGTCGAGTGCAGAACACATGATCGAAACAGCGGGAATGTTTAAAACATCGTAAAACCACCAGAGCTTTGTAAAACCAAATGGTACAACGAGTTCGTAAATGCTGCGATGACAGGGTTTACGAATTATCGATGCTGTACTAAATGTTGCATTGTCGTAGAACTTCCAAATCCAATTGGTAGGACCCACTCAACAACTATTATTCCTTCATTTACGAGTCTTGCATACGTCCGCTTAGTTACATATATCGTAAGACATCGTAAAAATTGGTAGAATGCGCTCAAGCAGTTTATTTTACGAATTTAAATTAGTAGAACACAACGAAAAACAAGCTTTTGTTTTCAGTGTAGACTTCTCCGTAGTCCACTTGCCAATTGTGCATACTCTGGTTATTACATTTAAGCTTAAAACTCTGATTTAATTAATGTGTGCACAATTGATAGATTTTCACAACTGATCTTTTCAGTCACCGTACGCCCTCTGTTTGTTAGCTTCCCAAGTGGACTACTGACTTTGGATTGCAGTTAACTTTTTAACACGGGACTATATGGAGAGTTAGGCCAATTTCTGGCCTAACTAAAATTGGTCATGATGTAATGCATCTTTAAATGAATCTGGCTTGTGATTGGTCGCCCAGATCTCGTTATTGTTTAAATCCTCCCGACATGTACTGATACCATTAACTATACATGGTACACAAATATCTAGGGAATGCGGCGCTTTTGTGCTGGCGGATGAACGTACGCATCTAGCGTGTATTGTACCACCATGCTAAGTCTTGTAATTAGATTTTATTGATAAACAAGTATGATTGACAGTGTGTTTTAGAGAACGAAGTCCCGGGGTAAATAGGGGGTTAAGTTCTGCTTAAAAGTGAAAGTCCATAGTCGGTTTTTCGGATAATAAACTGGCAGATTCTAAAATTAGAATTGTTCAGTATTGAAGTGTCATTATAATTATGCCATTATAATATGTTGCATTTTATACTTTACTTTTACTGTCACAAATATAATTATATAAACTTTTTCATAACCATTTTATACTAGTATTTTGATGTAATAAATATCAGTATAATTTCGAGTTCAACTAAATGCGTTCATCATGATTAATAACATTTTATTTATCAAAATCGACTATGGCATAGTCTACTTTTACCGGAGCCGTAACAAAATATACCAAAATTACTTTTTCGTCACAATTTGCGATAATAATAAGATTGAAAAATTATTTAAAGAACGAGAGTAATATATAAAATGTACGTGTGTAAATCTTAAACCGTTCCCAGTCATGCAGGCAAACGTTGAAAAAGTTTCCGTTTAGTCCAAGACAGAGTAGGCGAGATCGTGGGGTGTGTTTTTTCCGGGGTTTGAATATAGAAGTGGGTTCAGGATTGTTACTGCAGGGTACTTTTCATCACTCGTCAAATTCGGTAGATGCCGTGAGACAGGACTGTCCCTGCGAGTACAAAATGCTGTCTGATTCGAAACACAAGGTGGCGCTACACCACAATCATGATCAATCATTTACGTAAAGAGGCCTAAAACTTTTAAAGGCGAAACAAATATGCACAAAACAAATTGGCATTCATAGTTACTGACATCATTGATTGTATTTGGCGTATACAATTATGAAAGTGTGTGTTCAATTATCTATTTCAGGTATTTCGGGCTAATTTTGACTGCGATTCAGTTGTTACAATTATATTCGAGGAGCTAATAGATACCAAGATTTTGCGTATCGTACCTGTTCAATGGCATTATTGGATAGCACTTCGATTTGAAGTCCTTGGCTGCCCCATTCATCACGGTAAGATATAGCTCCATTAGCTTTTTAAAAGTAAAGGATACTTTAAAAGATGATTTATATATATCAGGTTTTTTTTGTTTGTTTGTTTGTTATGTTATGTTTTGTTTTGTTTTGTTTTGTTTTTGTTTGTTTCGTTTTTTGCTAATTAAGCATTGCATCGGTTTGTAAACGACTAAGATATTATTTTAATTCAAATTCTAATTCCCGGATATACATGTAGTTATATATTCAGTTGCATGGTTGCTTCAATGTTGCCCTTTTGTTTCTGAAATGAAATGGTGCTGATTTAGTGAAAAAGAACTTGGAACATTATTTTCGTCAACTCATCCATATTGGTTCGCCATCTACAAAACTTAAAGTATTTGTACAAGAAACTCGTAAAAGTGCTGGCTACGCCACTGGGGGCAACTCAGGGAAATGCCATCTAAAGGCGGATGAGCTATTCTCGGGGAACTGGATTTCACCATATCTCAGTAGCAGATACTTGTCAGAAGATGAAGTCAACGGCTAGTTTTACTGGCAGGTTTTCGTGGGATTGGAATATGAATCTGAATAATCCCAACGAGAGTGATGCCAGACGCAACCTCATGAAATCAATATTGAAGATTGCAATTTGGAATGAAACGATGATTTGGACGATGAATCAGGGAAAGTTAAACATTTCAACCAATTAATTGGAGAAATTATGTCCACTTATCTGGAATTTCAGAGATGATATGGACAGGAAAGGGTATTTCATCACAGTAACCACGTAGTATTCTGGTACAGTCAACGAAGAAGTCACCAAATGAAAGTTACCATTCAACCATTCATGTTACCAAGGCAACCCCATGAATATGTCAGTAATCCAGGCATATGCAACTAAAAAGTTGGAGCAAGGAGCGCCAATAAATGTGACGTGTCATATCAAAAGCAGACACTTTTGGCCAGGATCTTAAATATGGAGTAATAGCCAGAAATCTGCCCGGGGTGATTTTTTCACAATTTGGGTTTGTTACGAATTTATTTTGTGATGTTATTAATGCTAAAAATATTGTCTGATAGTTTCAGACTGGAATATAAGTGGCATCTTGTATTTTTGAGACATTTTTCAAGGTAGTACCACTCATAGTACTAAACATTATCAATAATATATGATGGACAGTAACAGTTTAGGGGAATCAAATGAGAGGTGGGAGATGCTTTTGGACTTTTGCCTAGAAAACATATTTGCAATCATCAACACCTACTTCAAACAACACCCAGGACGATTATATACCTGGTCATCACCAGATCAACGCACTGAACATCAGATTTGAAAGTTGTGCTTTAGAAAATATCTTTTATTAGCAAATTATGTTAGTTTGAAAAGCAAAAACGTTGCCTCCCCCCCCAAAAAAAAAAAAAAAGCTCATGGGGCAAGTCGAAGCCTGTGAAAATTGAAAATCTTACACTAGAAGCCTAAATTTTACACCTAAGTTTAACATTAGGGTTTGAAAAAAAAATACAGCACCAAACATCATAATTTTTCTGATATTTACCGAAAAATGAAAATAATTGCGTTTCATTTGACCGAGAAAATTAATTATAAAGTGAAAAGGGGTAACTAAAAATGTTGCTAATTTCAACATCGGATTCGATCGTTTCCATTGCCTAATGTATTGACTGAGTGGGTCTTGTATAACAATAGCTATTGTCTGACTGACGTTCTGAGAGCATTTGTAAAATTATTATCTATTCCAAATCCAGTGACATCTTATTAATTTCCTTGGACCTATGAATGTATCTAAATAGGTATTAGCATTTTACTTGTTATTAGCATTTTATACATGGCCGTATAGTGTTAGTACCATACTTTTCATGTCCAGCTGGTTAACATTGGACTAAACCTACCAGGACAATATGCATGAGGCGTCACCTGGTCACAGGAAATGGAACAAATAATAGCAGACAAATCACTGATGCCTAACAGGACAGAACAGTTCGTAATTAACGATTTGTGCTCAGGTTGTTTTTATTCTCAGGAATTTGAAAAAGTGGACTTTTTTTTCAAAATTTGGACCTTTTTGGACTTTGGGGCGGATTTTGAAAAAGTGGATTTTTTCCAGAATTTGGACCTTTATTGACCAAAAAGGCATAAAAACCCCAATCTCGCTATGCTCGCAAATGAAAAAGCTTTAAAAAATACTATAAAAATGACTTTGTAAAAGAGGGGAAATTAAAGATGAGAATGACTTAAAAGCATCTATATACATTAGCATCAGTGGCGTACCGTGGCCGCCCCAACCCCGGGGGGCTGAAGAAAATTCAATTTTGCCGCCCCTTCCTCAACAGCCCGAAAAGGTTGACCTAATTTTTTTCTCGGTCGTTTGAAAAAGTGAAGAGCAAAAAAAAAAAAAAGGGGTTTCAGGCGTTAGCGCCCGAAAAGCAGGACATTTTGATGTATAGTACCATTTTTCAACATTTTTTATGCTTTATCAAATTTTTCCGCCCTTTTTTATTTGCCGCCCCTTCGTTTTTGCCGCCCCTGTTTTTTGCCCTTCTTCTTCCGCCGCCCTTTTTATTTTTGCCGCCCCTGCTTTTACCCCGGGGACTGGCGCCCCAAAGCCCCCCCAAATACGCGCATGAGCATGATATCACTTTTAGCTGTTTAAGCCTAAAATTTGGTTTTACATGATGTTGAAAAATTAATAAATGATCCCATCAAACAACCGTGGAATCCAGACAGGAGGATATGTGAGTTCATAAGGGCAATGTCGGGGAAAAAAGTTCACAGTCGATGCGAAGAGATGAGGTCCGACCAACAGCAATTATAATGAATGGTTCATGTTCTACTAATTCCAGCGGACGGTCTGTGGCTAGTAAGGAATCGTCATTGACCATACGCAGATCTGGCCAGGGATCTACACGAAGGGATAAGCTTCCTAGAATGCTGCCCTCATTCGGAATATGTATCCTAGGTCTAGACAATAGGCGGATTAGCGGCCATTTTGTCTTCGACATGATTTTATTCACGTGTCCTTATACTTTAGTACACAATTATATAAGTTAACAGGTTTACAATATTAAAATTATATTTTGAATATACAATATACCGTAGAAACCCGTCTATAAGGAATAGAAGCGACTGTGATGATAGCATATTTCACGCTAGCGCCCTCCACAATATTATATCATTATGGAATTTGAGCAAATCATTTACCGACACAAGCAGGTATACAATGTATTATTTTATCTTTATTTCGCATCTCACGAGCATAGCTCACTTGGCAAGGCATAAGACTTTGGTTCTTTAGATCGGAAGATGGTGAGTTCGAGCCTCATCACGGTCACACAAACTTTTATAAACAAAATATTGTTCAAACTTTTCATTTATATTTTCTTGCATTTTCTAAAGACTCCTTTCGTGATCATTTTTTTTCATATTTAGTTTAATTTATTCTATTGTTTTTCTTTTATTGTTTCTTTTCTTTGTCTTTTTTTCTTGTTTAATTTTATTTTTTCTTTATTTTTCTTTGATTCATATAATATTGGCAGGATAAGGAGAGGAGGGAACTAAAGACCCATTCAGTGATTTGCTCATCCGGACGATCGTAAAAATCATCAAAATTCACCTTTGTCATTGTCATAGATGTGGTAACATGGCCTGCTAGTGGTTCAGCAGAAAACCGTGTGACACATAATATACATTTGGCTACATTTTATTATACGATAAATACGAATTTATTAAACATGGTAACAAATATTCTCTAGCAGATCGGTTATACGATGGAACTGGTAGGCATAGGCCTATTATAAATTCGGGATATTAAATATCTTCCTGACGAGACAGATCTGCGCATGTGGTCAAAGACGATTCCTTACTAGCCACAGACCGTCCGCTGGAATTAGTTGAATCGCTATGGCTGTTGGTCGGACCTCTCATCTCTCCACATCGATTGTGACCTATCCCCGACATTGCCCTTATGAACTCACATCCTCCTGTTTTTCGCTGGCGAAGTTACGTAATAATCGGATTAACTACCATAGCAATAGGTGAAAACAATTTTTGAATTCAGCATCGAAGTGGTTACGTAATCCTCTTGGTTACCGGATCACACTATTCAGCATCGAAGTGGTTACGTAATTCTCTTGGTTACCGGATCACGCTACTTTGGTATGCCTTCGAGTGCCATATACTTTATGTGGTGATCATTTCGATCGTGGTTCATTACTCTAGCGCGTGATCCCGTTGACATAGTAACATTACGTAACTTCGATACTGAATTTTGGTATGCCTTCGAGTGCCATATACTTTGTGTGGTGATTGTTTCGATCGTGGTTCATTACTCAAGAGCGTGATCCCGTTGACATAGTAACATTACGTAACTTTGATACTGAATATACCGCGTTATACACTGATACGTTCAGGCGGTACCTCTTCATTGAACCATATCATGCTGCACCTGTAAGATCTTTGAAAAGACCAGTATTGTATTCAATCTATGATTGCAGACATACACAGTACAGATGATGAGTGTAACCTGCTTGTAGCGCAGCGCGATATGTTCAAAATTGTTTTCACCTATTGCTATGGTAATTAATCCGATTAATTACGCAACTTCACCAGCGTATAATGGCCGAATAAATTCTGACCATCACTTGGCTTGTTGGATTCGTCTATACTACAATTCGCTGTCGAAGTGACGTAATAATCGCAATAACTACCATCAAGCAGATTGCACTAATCACCCGCGTATGTCACCAAACATAGATTGAATACCACTCTTTTCATAAATACTAATCTTACATGGCGAGTGATTAGCATTTCTTTGACAACTATGGTTTAATGCATAGGTGCCACGTGAACGATAAAGTGCAGGGCTATATATTCGAAATTGTATTCATCAATTGCTATGGTAGTTAATCCGATTAATTACGTCACATCGACAGCGAATAGCCTGTAGTATGGGTTCAAGTGGAACAAAATAGAGTATGTCCATTGCTAGCTATGGTAATTAATCATGTTAGTGTTTACATCACTACTTCGGTGAAGACAAGAGAAGTGTGCCTTCTCTACCAACGCCTGTGATATAACAGGTGCAAGCGAAACAAAATTGAATGACCAGAATAGTTTCCTTTGTCAGATGAATTGATTGAAGTTTTTGAAGACACTCTATTCTTGATGGGACAATAGATTCAAATATGGAATAATTATTATTCCTCATCTATTTTTTTTATTTAAAAAACTGCAATTGTGGCAACAGAACAATATTTATTTTGATTTCATTTCAAGTAGAAACAAAATCGTGCTTAAGCCAAAAACGCACCCTACCTCAAGAATTGGGATGGCACAAAGGTGCAACATAGGTTTTATTGCAAAGACGAGGACAGACAAGTAGTTACAACACATCTGTCTAACCGTGGGTTTCGCTATTATTTAGAATAAATGCTTTTACTAGTTTCTATAAAACCACAAAATTACTAAAAAAACTATAAAAAAAAACTATAAAAAAATATATAAAAAAACCGCACCTAAAATTAAAAGTAGAAAGGTAGATTTGAAGAAAGATAAAAAGAACATGTCAAAAAGTTAAAATTAAACGAGAATGAAAAAACGGAACCGGTGCCCGGACCATGCTCTCTTCAGCATGTCTTCAGTTCCGAAGTCTGACGCTCTATCAATTGAGCTATACGATCCTGATATACGAAACAGTCGTTATTATGTCAATACAATTGATTGGTGTTACAACATACTTAGATGGAATGCATAGCCACCCAGTGCCAGTATATATTTGCTCAAACTCCAAATACAACAAGCAACCAATTTTATTGAGGGCGTTTCTTAGGTATATCCTTGTAGACGGGGTTTTACGGTATTCTGTAGTAAATCGATCAAATGACGGTGATTGTTCAGGTATTATATATATGCTTGATAAAATGAAACTGTCTGACCAGCTAGTATTCTTCTCCGCCGTCAGTGTGATTCCAGACACTCCACGTACCGTGTTGCGAAGGTGGAGGAGACTAAAGTTGTATTGACGAACACGCATGCGTTAAAAACTATGTAGCCTAGGTCGAACAATAGCGCACACCGACACCGCCTGGCTAATAATTATTTGGTGCAGCAGAGACACTAAAATGAATACACGGGATCGATACACGTGAATTGCTATGCACGATTTTGATATCAGACGAAAATCTTCGGATACCGGGTTAGAAAATGATGAATATCTCCCGTAAATGAATTTTCTCAAGAAACCAGATGTGGTCTCATACACTTGAAAATACGTGTTGAACAGATATGATGGTCGCTAGAATGCGCTTTGAAAATTGGCCGTGCGCTTTGAACTCAAAATCGGACCAAAACTCTAATTTTATATTGCGTTGGTCCTGTATGGACTACAGCGTGTAGTACAGCTGCACTCACTACAAGGCAGTATAAAAGTCGATGACCATTGACCTCAATGGGGTATACAAGCTTATTCACGCACAACCAAGATCAATTACCCGGCTATTATGAGTAGCCTTAGTCATGTCCCTCGACTTATTATTCGTCCCAAAGAGCTTCAAAGGTCTGAACCAAATGGCCAATCGTGGCTGTAGATTCAACCTACCATGGCGATTTCTGCCATGAAGATATAGGGTCGATGACACTGTGTAGCGTGACGTAGTTTCCGGCATTGTTCTTATGCACTTTCACCCTCCTGGTCAGAAAAATATTTAATATCCGAATTTATAATATGCCTACCAGTTCGATCGTTTATTTGATACCATGTTAAATAAATTCGTATTTATCGTATAATAAAATGTGGCCAAATGTATACATGCGCTTATTTTTTGCAGGGGGGGCTTTGGGGCGCCAGCCCCGGGGTCAAAGCAGGGGCGGCCAAATCGAAGGGCGGCGAAAAGAAGAAGGGCGGCAAAAAGAGGGCGGCGGAAGAAAAAGGGCGGCAAAAAGAATTAGTAAAGAAAAAAAAGGGCAGAAAATGTGAAAAAATTTTACTATACATACAAATGTGTTGCTTTTGGGGCGGTAGCGCCTAAAAATCCTTTAGGATCACTGGTATATGTGTACATAGTGTGTGGGTCAAGAATAATAATCTTCTATGGACTTGGCTACTAAGGGACCGTTCACAAACACTTGTTAGGGGGTCTGATGCAAAAGGGGGCCTGAAATTTTTTAACCTCCTGGGGCTGAAAAAATGACCAAAAATTTTCCTGGACAAATTAAGTTTATATGCTTTTTTATGGGGTTGACCAATAATTTTCATGTTAAATAGAGGGCCCTGAAATTTTTGAGGTATGTAAAAGGGGGGCCGAAAAGTTTTCGCGATGACATTTTGTTGTTGGTTCGCCACGCCTGTGTGCTTCTTTCACTGCTTGGAAGGTATCGGTAACACTGACAAATAGATGTGACTATGACCAACGCTCTGCAGGGTCTATTGTTCTATTGTTTCCGATTAGAGCGCTGACATATTGGAAAATGTTGCCAATCAATATTCATGAGAGTGTACATTCAACGTCCAGTTTTCTAAATTGAGTGACTTGTGTTTGGCAGGTGTGAAATGCATCTGACTGGGCGTTTTAATTACGTAACGAATAAAGGCATTGACATCATCGAATGGCTGCCCAGTGCTGTTATGTGTTCAGTTATTATAAAGGCCTAATAATTATTATTAAATGTATTCATCTTTCTTTTCTTTTCCCTTCTCTGTACTTATTCTTTCCTAGGCCTACACTTTATCACTCCCTCGCTCTCCTTGTCCCCTCTCACCCTCCCTCTCTCATTCTCATCATTTTCCTTATATTTCTATTTATCTACTTGAATTTATTATATCTGCAGTACTATAGACCACTTGGCATGTGATGTCATTGCCCGGCAGTATGCGCGCGCATTATGGCAATTTCCATTGTCCTTTGCCCTGCAGTGTGCGTGCGAATCGTAGTTTGCTAAGGGCACGTGAATTTTAAATCGCCCGCCACATTTCATATAGTACAAGAAAGCTATTGAACAGTGTAGCGGCTCGTTTAAACATATCGACAGACGAGTCCCTCGCCTTTGTTGATAAACACTGATGTCAAGTGGCATGATGCAGTCATGTCTACAGTAGAATTCAGCTCAACTGATTAAATCAGATCTTCTCTGGTTGTGCACAAGTGTCTGTTTTACATGTGCGACATCGCAATAAAGCTGGTATTATAGCTTCAGTTGGGTAACCGATTATAAAGGAAACGAAAGGAAACAATGGTATGTGTACCTTTGTTCACGAAATGAGACAATGACCTGCTTTTTGTTAACCAGCATTCTTCAAAATGAGCAACATAATGATTGTTGACTTAACACGGTTTGGAAATAATTTCTTCATATTTTTGGTGTTATCTGTCGTTTACATATCCTTCCTAAAACACAAAAGTGCGACCCTCTCCAAACATCTAAATTAGCTAAATATTTAGGACATGTTACAAAACGATATTTTCTAGAACCTATTTAGAATAGTTTAAATGTAGCTTGTACCGTTTTTTTGTGGCATCCTTCAGAACGGAGCAGTCCGTTACCAATATAGCTCAATATTTTCGGTCAAATCTCCATTCAATTAACACGAGGAGTTGGCTAGCTATGAGCTAGCTATGCTTTGCCCTCACTCATATTCTACGAAAGTGCGACCCCTTCTGAACATCTAACCTAGCTGTAATTTTAGGTCATGTTAGAGAAATATATTTGCTAGAAGTTTGGAGAATAGTTAAAATATTGGCCGGTTATTTTTCACACAGTAATGTTAACTAGGCAATGCCCATATACTTATAACATACACTGTTTGTAGAGATCACGCGTCAATGGTGAGAGCACTGTGTATTGTGTATAGGAAAACGGACAGTAACTGCAGTATGGTCTATAGAAATAACGATGTAATAGGATTAACTACTAGAGCAAATAGATGAATACAATTTTTGAATATATAACCCTGCACTACAACGTTCACGCTGTACTTATGCATTGAACTATAGATGTCAAAGAAATGCTTATCACTTGCACCTGCATATGTCCATAATTTAAACAAAATCTGATCTTTCCAAAATTAATTGAGCACATGCAGCAAAGATTTCCCTTTGGCTCATAATAAAATTATTACTAAAATAAGACTCTTTAGACCTTTACCTTTTATAGAGCACTGTGAATTTTTTTCCTGTTTCTTCTTGTTTAAAAAGTGACTGAAAGTAACACAAAATGGGTCATTTTGCCGGATTGGCGCCCATGAGCAGAATTACCGTGAATTTAGTGACGCCCACATGTTGATATTTTGAAACAGGTGCAATGACATTTTGAATCCTAAATTAACTTTGATGGACTCTTATTTTTGTTCGTTACAGCGATACCTCTTCAAGGCAAAACAACAGCGCAGAGCAGCACGTACGATATAAACAGGTCCCCTCCAGTAACGCGGTTGATGGTAATACAGATGGCGTCTATAGTCACAGGTCGTGTACACATACACGTGAGTTTTGACATTACTAACGGAACTTTTTATCATTTTACATAAATGAATTATAATCAAACTAAAAAAATAATTATCAAATATATCAACATTTAAGGACAGGTTTACATCTGAAATATATTACACACATTTTGAAATTTCCAAAAAAGAGCTAACAATGGCCATAAATTTTCAAAATGACGGGTCATTTTGGATTATTTGGCGCCCAGGTAGAATATTCTCAATGGAATCATGGGAAATAGTATTTCATTTTATTTATGACTCATGATTAATGTTCTGTAACTATATTTAAATGACTATTTTGTGATTCTAACATTCTTTTTATGGTTTGTTTCTAAATGATATCCACCAAAAAACGTATTACAAAGGCTCCATAGGCCACTGTGGACACTGTGTTGTAATTTCATTATGTTAACAACAAAAGAGTAACTTTTTTTGCACATAACATTATTTTGCCAGGGGTTTCCGCGACTTCTTTTTTAGAAAAGTGGAGAATCACGAAATGGATCACGAAATGTCTCTTTAAATAACTAAAAAAACACCTTAAAGCAAAATATCTCATGTAATCAGAATCACGGGATGTAGTAACAATGAATTATCTAACAACACTCTTCATAGATTTTTAAAAATATAAATTGTTGGTGCCAGCGTACAGCAATGTGATGATAAATGTGAATCATGAAAAATATTACTTACATTTTATTTGTCACTGATTTGAGTGAGATTATAATTTTTATCTTTTAATATCATAAATATTAAATATTATCAAAATATTGAGGCAAATTGTAGCTATTTTGAAGATACACATGAAGATTGCGCTGAGGGATCGTCTCCTGATGTAGCTCCGCACCACCCACTTTTTAACCTGCACTGTATATTTCGCACCTCTACAATTTTATGTTCAAGTTGTTCCTACCCATGCAC
This sequence comes from Amphiura filiformis, assembly GCF_039555335.1. Taxonomy (NCBI): domain Eukaryota; kingdom Metazoa; phylum Echinodermata; class Ophiuroidea; order Amphilepidida; family Amphiuridae; genus Amphiura; species Amphiura filiformis. Next base: position 29,111,496 of record NC_092636.1, read on the forward strand.
ACAAGCAGTGGGTTTTTCCTCATAATTGAGGCTGCACTTTAAAGGAAGGAAGGAAAAAAGATTAATTTATTGTATTTTTAGGATATTAAGCCTCTAAGAGAGTGAGTTTTCTTTCATTAAAGCCACATTATAACATTTCTTTAAAAATAGATTAGTATTAATTTTCAATAAAATATTAGCATTTACTGTCAGATATGTCCCCTTTTAATTTTGAACCGAACAAGTGAGGTAAAGCAAAGAAAATCAGAATTTACAACTAGCGCCAATGCATGTCACGCCGGCGGTTGTAATATGGTACGATCCTCTGGCGTGTGTGTACGTGTGTCCCGCACGCCGTGTACGTAGAACTGTGTTGACATCGCATACGCGTTCGACTAATATTTCTATCGTAATAATAAAACGCTGATTCAGGCGGTTTATTCAAAATCTCGGATTTTGACAAAACTACAGCACCTAAAGGCTTGTTTTTTTGCAGAGAATCTTTGTTTACTAAAGTACATTACAATCGTGGTAAAAACCTGAATTTAAATTTTTTTGAGGGCGTTCTCCTCGGCAAATGTTATAATATGGCTTTAATCTCATCTGTTTGGCTTCAAATTACAAGAACAGTATCCTGATAGTTGTTATATTATTATTAATTACAATAAGAATAACCAAATTTACTGTATTTTTAGGTGAATTAGGATAATAAATTCCGAACCAAAATATTTTCCTTTCATTAGTCCCTGTCTTCATTTGTATGCTTGTCTGTTTTCTGTCTGCCGGAGTCTGTCTTTCTTCGAATATTTGATCGTGTTTAATGTTTTAATTTACTGTTTCGTGTAGTTTCGTAATTATAATCCTAATGTTTTCTTTACGTATCCAGAATCCAGTGGAAAACCTTGGTGGTATGTCGACTTGGGAGAATCCCAATGCGTGGGAAAGATTGTCATCTACAATAGGGTTGATTGTTGTGGTCAGTAACGTTTTGTTTAAATTAGATAGAATCCTAGATTCGTTACAGTATAGCCTTATCATAAATGTTCCTTCAAATCGTTATTTTATCCCTTGACGTAAATTCAAGTAGAAGAATGTTCATTGTGGGTGTGTACATTCTTAAAACTGTACTGGTCAGTTTTGTCCGTGTAATTTACCGACTCAATGGGTCAAAATGGTAATTTTACAAATTTCGACCACAAAAATGGGCGAATTTAGTTTTACAGATCTTCCTGTAAATACTATATCACTTGAATTCACAGTATTAAATTTGAATGCAGTGATTTATATATTGATTGTTTTATTTGATAATACAAAATATATTTATTTATTGATTGATTTATTGATTGATTGATTGATTTAGTGATTGGTTGATATTTATTTATTTATTTATTTATTTATTTATTTATTTATTTATTTATATATTTATTTATTTATTTATTTATTTATTTATTTATTTATTTATTTATTTATTTATATATTTATTTATTTATTTATTTATTTATTTATTTATTTATTTATTTATTTATTTATTTATAAAACAAATTTATATATTTATAAATAAATAAATAAAAAAATCTTTGTATTTTTCAGGGAATAGTTTAAAGGGTGCCGAAATACGTGTTGGCGATAATCCGAATACTGCCCTTAATGAAAAATTCGGAGAGGTGAAATCTGAAAATGCCGCAAAAACAATAATAACGTCCGCGTTATACGGGAGGTATATTAGCGTTCATTTACCACGCTCAGACTTCTTGCAGCTGTGTGAGGTTCAGGCATTTACTGGACACTGCCGAACAGGTTTGATATTATTTAGATGGAACCATTCCATTGTAATCATACTTTTAAAATCTCAGAACATATGAGGTCAGCATCCTTTCTTCAAGAAAAACAGATTCTAAGATCCTGTTAGAACCAATATCTTGCTTTCAATTCTTATCTAAATGAAATCTTATTTGTAACATGTAAGATATGATTTGTAAGTGTAAGTGTTTTTGATAGAAACTGATGCATAATAAAACTAATGTTCACTTGGTAAAAAAAGAAAAAAACCAAAATGTTTATTTACTGAACAAACCTGATGAATCTATTCAACGAAGTTAAAAAAATACTAATGCCATTTATTATTATTATTATTATTATTATTATTATTATTATTATTATTATTATTATTATCATTATTATTATCATCATCATCATCATCATCATCATCATCATCATCATCATCATCACCACCATCATCATCATTTTAGCTTTTTATTTACAGTGAAGTAAAAGCGAAATGAAATAACATACAATGGAAGAAACTAAACTATATGGCGGAAACGATCGAAACATAGTATATTTTGATCAGCTCGTAATCGGCGGGCCTTATGGCACGCGGATTAATATCTATTATGTTTTATTTCGAGAATTGTCTTCTGACATCCTGCCAGAAGTACCACAAATTATTCATTCAAGTCCGATACGTTGTCTATTTTCTTTAACAAGCACAATCGGAGACCAGACATGTCAACTATGACACTTTTAATGTGGATCTTTTTTTCGGCGTAGTGATAAAAGCCTAACAATTCCCGCCGATTACAAGCTGTTCAAACTGTAGGTGCAGTCAGGCATTGATCACACTCGCAATTTGCCCGTCGTTCTTATTCATGCAGTCAGCTAGATTTTGGCGTAAGGGCTCGGATAGGGACGTTTTCACGTAATTGAATAATTTTGATAAAAATGTGGAATAAATTCGCGATATAATACACATCTGATGGCAAATGATTACAAATTTATATTTGTGAAATTTAACAGTCATCGATGTCAATTGTATCAATCTAATGATGTGCACTTAAAGTGTGTGTATCTGGGATAAACAAAAGCCGTCCAAACTGCCGTGCAATTTTGACCTTTCGTATTGAAGATATAGATTTTTTTCTCCAAAACGCCCAAAAAAATTAGGTCTTTGGGGGAAAATGTATATCTTTACTCTAGATGGTCAAACTTTTCAACTGATGGTCGGCTTTTCTCCCAGCTACATACACTGTAAGTACATATCATTAGATTGATAAAGTTTACTTCGAGGACTGTTACACATCAAAAATATGAAAAAAATATCAAATTTTAATAATTCGCCATAAAATTTGTATCATAACGCGAATTAAAAAAACAACAAGATTATTTGATATTAGAAGGACATTCCTTGTATTCAGAATGCAATTAGATATGTCTGATGTGTTCTCAGGTCCCACAAAAAATTCTAAGCAGACGTTGCTATCCGATTTCTTAAAAGGGCTTCAAAAACATTTCATATTTGCTCTTAGTATAATAGTAATTAGCTATATTATGTGATGAAATTGGACTGCCAAACTGTATTTCGACATAATTTAAACTTAAATTGTCTACATTCTACAATATTGAAATGTTTAACCCCCTGAGCACTATCAGTGAATCTAACATTGCCTATGATTGGTCAATTACAAGATATATTTACTTTAATCACCAATCAGAATGGAGCTTTGTAAATAAGTCACCCCAATTGTTTTGCATGGTGAAATTATTGGTCCATTTGAAAATGAAAAATTCTTTTTGGCCAATCGGCAGGTAGTTCTCATATGGGTTTAAATCCTGATTTGGTTAACCATTGTCCATGTTGTCTGTTTTATTTCAACAGAGATCCCCTTGTAGGCAAACAAACAGGCCAGAGCAGCACATACGATGCGATTAAATCCCTTCGGGTAAAGCAGTAGATGGAAAGTTCACTACCAACTATCATCTGGGATCATGTACACATACACGTAGGTTATTTTTTATAAATATAATCATACTTTAGGCGACGAAAAAAAACCATTTTACCATTCTATATCTACGGGCGGGCGGATCTTCCCATAGGGTCGGTCGGTCGGGCATCTCATCTTTTTTCTTATTTTTTTTTCTTTCTGGAGACTAAAATCTTTAAAAAGGATTATTTGTTTCTAAAAATGTTCAGTCAGCTTTTTAGCAAAATTTAACAAAATCCCCAAATCGCAAATTCTGGGTCGTTCGGGTACGTAGGGCAGGGTTTTTTTGTGTCGCCTTACCAACATTTATTAATTCAGGGTGGATCCGATTTGGTAAGTAAAGGAATTTTTGTTACATTGTTCATACAGGGTGATTCAAAATGAAGTAAACTCATGTTTGTAGCGCTTTTGTACGAAATCTAGAAGAAATAATGAAAACAGCATTTAAAAGAGCAGATTCTGAACGTCTAAATTCGGATATATTTGTTTACTGCACTAACCCGAGTTTTACTTATTTGAACAAAACCACCCATTTATTCAGCTGTACATGGTTTATCCCAAGCATGTAGTCGTGATTATGGTCATGGTAGTGTATTGACTGGTATAGCGCGATATTCAAATGCAAAATAAAGTTGTTTGGCTAGATGGTATCTATCAAGAATGCCTAGCGGGCTACATTATAGTCTAAAGACGGGCTTCAAGATTTCTTTTTAATTTCTCAATTTCAATTACATCATATTGCACTGCAACCAAAGGAGCCAGTACAATATGGCATTTTAATTATGGCGACAAAGTTTCATGAAACTAGGAGTCCGCGTGAAGTTCATCCTCTCTTTTGTCTTCAGTTTCCCTCAGCTGATCGGATATCAAGTACACTCATGTAAGTAAGCAATTTAAGCCAGCTTCAGGATCTAGAGGACCGCGAACTGCTAGATTACTAGTAAACATTGCTAAAGTGAGGCATACGTTGCAAAGATACACAAGATCAGCAGCTCAAGACGGAACCCCCTTCACAACATTTCCTAAACAAAATTCAGCGGGACCATCCGGAAGAATATGAATTACACGAATTATAAGAGTTATCATAGTGAGACGACGAGGTATCCTTACAGACGGTAGTACCGTCGTGGATTTTGAATTTGAATATATAGGCCACACCAATCAACACACTACACGCATGATAAGTGAAACCGAGTTCAGCTACACAAGTGGTTGCTTTATTCAAATAAGTATCTGGGGTTTTGTATCAGCAAATGCAACAATTCGTTTTTAAATTGTGGGATAGGCTATTACGACGGGAATTCATAACAATTAGTGGGTTTTTAGCGGGTTCGCAGTTTAGAACTGTCAAGCTTTCGTCAGGAGTAGCTCTGACTTCTTCAGGACAAAATACCTTAGAATGAAACATGTAGACATGTAGACCGCCCCTTGCCTACTGATGACTCTGAAAAGAGCCGCTGAATTTTGTTTGGGTTCATTCTTTTTTAATTTAGACGTTCAAAATCTGCTCTTTTTAATGATATTTTCATTTACAGGGCTTGCTTCTAGATTCGTACAAAAGCGCCACAAACACAAGTTTCCTTCATTTTGAATCACCCTGTAATACAAACAAGTCCTACTATAAGCCAACCTTAAGGAGGCCTAACATGCACATTGACCCTAACCCTACCTGTGGTTTTTTTTTTTTTTTTAGGGAAAGAAGAAACAAAAAAAGGAGAGACGATGGATAAAAAAAAGTCACTTGGCACCCCTGGATTCGAGCCTGGGACCCCTTGCATGCCACGCAGAAGATCCCCAGCATGTAGCCACACAGGTGACGTTGGCCCGGCCATCGATTCCCTGGGTATATATGACTTGGTCTGATTGCGTCATCAAGTCCCGTGGAATGCATGCACGCAGAATGGTTTTAATAGTGAGCTTTAGTGAGACCTAGTTGGGTTAGGGTTAATATTACGTAATGCTAATCTATAGTTTAAAAGGCATTTCGTGATCCACAGCCTCATCCCCCACTTTTCTCAAAAAATTGAGATTTTTATATCACTGGAAACCTCTGGCTACATAATGTTTATGTACAAAATATTTCTTGCAGATTAATTCGTTTAGCAAAGATATCGTGAAATTTGAATTTCGTTCTGGTGCACCAGAACGAAATTACAAACGCATTGTCTATGGAGCAGTGTAATACACATAGTCATGCATAACTCGCAAAATCGGAATCAACTGAAATTTTGGGAATAGGTTGTTTTCGTGGATATCTAATGAAAAATGACATAAATAGAGGATTGTAGGATCACGAAATACTCCTTTAACATGAATATCTCTCTTTCCGGCCAAGTTTTCTTTATTATGTTTAATATCATGTTGTTTCACTAAATACAGAATACGATGACCAAGCCTGGTGGTGGGTCGACATGGGAGAGTCACAATGTGTAGGAAGCGTTGTAATATACAATAGGAATGATTGTTGTGGTAAGGAAATAAATATATATTTTATCACCCATAGTGGGTAGGAGAACATGAAAACTAATATGAGATACTGTATTAGGATCACATATTAAGTATCATGTGAGATTATAGTCTTGTACTCCAGAAGACAGGATCACATATTAAATATTTGACACCATAGAATATAAAAACTAGTAATTTGATAAGTTAAAATAAGATTTTTAACGGAATAAATCTAAATAATATGATTATGCAGTTTATTCCGTTAAATATTTACCCCATAATTTCCCTCATTCTTCAGGCCCTGCCCTCTATTGGGTGCTAATTTAAAGTTTAAGCTTGATTGCTATTGTTTCTTTGTAAGCCTGCGGCGCAACCTTGAACAATATTGTCTCTTTGTAAGCCTGCGGCGCAACCTTGAACAATATTGTCCTTGAGATAACGTCTTTCAGGTCACAGACTATTACCTCATCAGATCAGTCCCCGTCGTCTGCTAACGTGATTAACTATATGCCACGAGGCTAAAGCTGTAACAGGTAGTACGCAATAGACTTGTAGTCTTCAAGAAAGTGGAGGTTGGTAACTACAAAGAGGTGATTAGTAACAAGAAACTCACCTGTGCCTACCACCTTTAAGTATAGTAAGAATGGCAAAGCCCCGGGGCCAAAGCGAGCCAATGGTAGGTAGCATGCCGGAGCCTGGAAATAGCATGAAGGGAGAGTGCGGTTAGTATAAGCAGGATTGTAGTTGCACATAATGCATCCATCCAGTTTACAACCCTTTTAACGTTGTAGTTAATTGTTGCCTTTTATCAGGGGATCGTCTATTGGGTGCTATTGTACATGTTGGCAACAATGGAAATGATAAAACCAAGAATGCTGTGGCTGGCGGAGGGATAACTAAAACTATGATTGATAAGTCCGAGAAAATTGAAGTGTTGATCGGCCTTCGGGGGAGGTACATCAGCATTCAATTACCTGGCCAGGACTATCTGCAACTCTGCGAGGTTAGGGCGTATACTGGAAATTGCGATGGTAAGAGTTTTATGTTATTATTATTATTCATGTTATACTATTCATGTTATTGTTATTATTATTATTATTATTATTATTATTATTATTATTATTATTATTATTATTATTATTATTATTATAATTATAATTATTATCATTATTATTATTATTATTATTATTATTATTATTATTATTATTATTATTATTATTAAATAAATCCAAGAACGGTAAATCATCCACAGTAAAGTGCTCAACCAAGAAGGAGCTGGAATACATTTAAAATAGACTTGGTGATTTATTAAAGGTGAACCTCATTGAAAATAAAGTTATATATCAATGGAAAGCTTATGATGCCAGGAAGCAGCAAAGAATAGACATAATCTCCATGCAAAGATTGGATATTGGCACCCCCCCCCCCTAAATTACAAAACGAAATCGTTCAAATTGGGCGCTTTCGATGATGACGTCAACACGGGGACACACAGTTACTTCCGGGTTTGATTGTAAACACAATATCCATGCATTACTGTGGCATGCATCGGGCCAATGCACGAACTCAGTCATTGCCAACTTACTTTACATGAAAACTATCTTCAATAAAATAAGAATAACATGAAGGAAACATCATGATCAAATCAAGAATGAAGTTCCTGAATAAAGTGTGTGGATTAAAAAATGGGAAAAGTGCTGGCCGGGGTGATTTGGGATAGGCCAAGCCATCCACGATATGCAGGGAATATTACAGAGAAGATTCGCCGAAGAACCGGAATGAAAACAGATTGCAAAAAATAACTGCTAGTGCTACCAGTTCAGATCGTCACACCAAGTTGAGATGAACTTATCACAATGAGAAAATGAAGGAATAGAATAAAGTACATGTACGGGATTTTTTAATTATTTCTTAACTTTACAACCGGTCATGTATGATAGGCGAACTCGTAGATACATACGGGGCGGGGTGAACTCACTCTGTCACTCAGTCGCCGAGTGTTCCGTATCCGCGACTGTACGTACTGTACTTGCAGACAAAATGACCGATTTGATATTCACATTCTGATATTTCCAACTTATTGCTACTTCATCAGCAAAATTTATTCCTGTAGATGTTCCAAATATAAGGGAACGATTGATCAAATCTGCTGAAACACGGCGCAACTTGAACTTGTGCTACGGGAGAGACGAAGCGAGTCGCTGTGTTTGCCCACCTTGATCGACGCGGCTGCCTGTAATTTCTTCAGCATAAAAGCAGCAATTTACGCATCGTGTTCGGTAATTCATAAAACATGAATGTTTCACTTTTTCAGTACACTGATGGTAGTATCATTAAAAGAATCGTGACACAAGTGACAATATTTTAATTTTATTCAGATTTCAGAATTCCATCAAATAACGGTCTACTAAGCCTAAATTGTATTTATTTTATAATAAAGTATCTGTTTCTTTCAATCGTGATTGTGTGGAAAGAATGTACCGGGAGAATGTATTACCGCAATGCGCTATAATATGAAAACCTTTATGGGCTGGATTTGATGAAATCGGCGGTTTTTAATTAATTTTTGATTACTACAAGACGATATTTTTAAAAATCAGATATTTTTAAATGAATCAAGAATAGGGAATGTCACAAACAAGTTATTTAATTTGTTATTCGATCATGTTTATTCAGTCCATGACATGAACGGCAGCAATCATTTGCGCATGGAATTGATCCCAGCGCGAAATTCAAACTCAATTACCCAGTTATACCCAGCCAGTTATGACTGATTTTGTCAAAAATTTACGGAGCATTTTCGTGTTGACAATATGGAATCAGCAACTTGAAGATTCTTCTCATTTCAAGCTTTATTGTGAAGAAAAACAGACTTGCCGGGCAGCTTGCAAAGTACAGGAAGCAAGTCTTGTTTACATGTTTCGAGTAGGATCACGTGACTGCGAACCCTGAGCTTACGTCACGAGCATTCTCAAGGTCAAAGACGATTGATTTGGGTGCTTTTTGGGCGCCTTAAAAAGACCAAAAATTCATTCATTTTTTAATTTTTCAGCTTTATTGGCCATCAAAAAATCGGAAAAAATTATTTTAATATCCTGATATCATAAGCTTTCCATTGATATATAACTTTATTTTCAATGAGGTTCACCTTTAAAGCATTATTTACAATATTGTTTCATGCGGGCCAGCCGAAGCTGACATACACTCATCATAATCACCAAGTCTATTTTAAATGTATTATTAAGTTAGGCGTGCAGCCTAACTTATTTCTTTCTTGGCATTTCTTTCTTCTTTCTTTCTTTCTTTCTTTCTTCTTCTCACAATTTGCTACTACTTCCACATCCTTGATCGAATTTCGAACAAACTCGGTCACAAGCAGTATTTGGTAGCTGGCTACAAAAGTTATGGGTTGCTTAGCGTCAGAGGTCATCCAAGGGGTCACAGGGGTCTAAACATGTTTAAAATATTTTAAAATTTATTTAAGGTCATCAAGAGGGGTCATCAAGAGGACAAAGGTCAAATTTTTCAAAATGCTTCAATTGAGCTGAAATTTAAATGCAATGATCCTTATGACATCCTAAACATTTTTAAAATATTTTAAAATTCATTTAAGGTGTCAAAATTAAGGGGTCAAAATGCTCCAATTGAGCTGAAATTTAAATGCAATGATCCCATGACATTCTTAACATGTTTTAAATATTTTAAAATTCATTTAAGGTCATTGAGGGGGTCTTACAAAGGTCAAAGGTCAAGTTAAGTTTTCAAAATGCCAGCTTTTCACGATCAAGGTATATTAAAACAGCAATTGATGAAACAGTCGTATTAACATTAAACCTATCCAGCATAGTATTGCTGCTTGATCAGATCGTAACAGTCATCAGCCTAACTTACCTCGTGCCCTTGCAAAGGACACAGTTGCTCTAGTTATTATTATTATTAATTTGACTTCCGCTCTCCCCATTGTGTATGTATTTTGACTTGGTTAATAAAAGTGTACTTCGGCATCTCCTATACAGAAAACCATACATGTAGATGTATCGGTTGCGAAATGGGTAGGGTGATGAATCCCTAACTGTCACAATTAGTTTTGGTGCTGTTTGGATATCCACAATCTAAGTATGAATATGATATTATGTCCACCGTTGCAAGGAGATCCTCGATCAGGCAGCATACATAAATGGGAATTGAACCAGTCATATAACATTGCGTAAAGTTACGTAATACTTCCTTTCATGTCTATTGCCAGTTCGAGGCTCTCCCGCATACGGCAGAACCGTGCAATAGGCGACTGACGCTACGCCACTGCATATAGTGCTAACCCAGATTTCAAGCTGAAGGCACTTTTGCCATAATGTATGATTGCCAAACAATTCTGCGGTAATTACGGTGATATATAGGCCTAAACATTATTTCCATATCATGATTGTGATCATTTTGTAATACTTGGACCTTCCATGACCCAAATGTACGATATTTGAAGCATACAGATTTTCGGATGGATAAAGTTTATAAGGATTTGTTAAATATGAGGCTGCCGGCTCTGAATTACTGTGGCTTTTAAACACTATAGTCGGGCTCTCATTCACGCGCGGATGGGAAATAGTGTTCACTTTATGTTTGATACGGTTTCTAGACTGAAATTTTGCGTAAAACACGCTCCCGTAGTCCACTTTAATTAAAAATGTGCCCAAAGTGCTTTTTCCGGGGGGTGCCCCTACAATGGGGGTCAAAATTACTAAAAATATATTCTAAGGCCAATGGTGGTGATTTTGGTGTCTAAATATATGTTTATGGACATGAGAAAGTCATTTAGACAGTTTAAGAAATCCCAAATGGCTTCCTTATGTTCCAAAATTCAAAATGGCGGCCAAAATGGTGAATTTTAGCCAAATTTATTTGAACGGCTTTTTCAGGCCGATGTGGTGATTTGAGTGTCTATGAATATGTCTGTGGACATGAAAAAGTTATTACATAGTTTATCAAAATCCAAAATGGCTGCCTTATACAAAAAATTCAAAATGGCCGCCAAAATGCCGAAAATTATTCTGACTTATTTGAACGGCACTCTCGGGCCGCTGGTCGTGATTTGGGTGTTTGAGGACAAAACATTCATTTATATTGTTTATAAAAATCCAAGATGGCTGCCCTATGCCCAAAAATTCAAAATGGCGGTCAAAATGTCGAATATTACTCTATTTCAGTTGAACGGCATTCTCAGGCCGATGGTGGCGATTTTGGTGTCCAGCTATATGTTTGGGGACGTGACAAAGTAAATTCAGCTAGTTTACAAAATTTAAAAAAATTGCCCCATGGTCCAAAATTCAAAATGGGGGCTAAAATAGTGAATTTTAGTAAAAATTACTTGAAAATTACTTAGGCTGATGGTAGCGATATTGGTGTCTATAGGTAGGCCTATATGTTTGTGACATATAGGCCCCTATAGTGTACATGGCCAAGTCATTTAGATAGTTGATGAAATCTAGAATGGACACCCCAGCTCTTGGGACTTATTTTTGTTTTAAATCTAAAATCGCCGTGTCACAATATAATCACTTATAAATTGAACATAGATGCCCAAAATATTCAAAATGGCGTCATTAACCAAATGTTAATAATACTAATTAACGAAAATTGTTGCATATACATAGGCTTATCAAAAGTTGAACCCAAATCATCCCTCTACGTGGGTCTATTTCTAGCATGTGAAATCCAAAATGGTCTATACCCGGCATGTATGATACACATTTCTTTTTTAGTGTTCTCAAAATCACTTTCGATGGATTTGGGTGGGTTTTGTATTCATGTATTCAATTCTGGTTATTTACAAAAGTATAGGCAAAATTGATCTTCTTCCAAAAATTCTACGAACATGCGATTTTCACCAAATTGTCTCCTAAATATAAAAGAAAATGACTATTTCAACCTAACTAACAAGTAAAAAGTCAATATATCTTGGAATAATTTTACAAGAGTGAAATGAAACTGTATTTACTGTAGAAACCTATGGTGGGCCTCCCCCCCCCCCTCTATGGTCAATCATCTTTGATGGTCGGTCATACCCCGGATAAGGTGCTGGGGTAAAAATTGTATCACTTAAAAGAGCGTACAGGATCACGATTAGTTAAAGTCGTTTGGGCGTAAAGACGCTTGGTTTTTTTTTATGGCGGATGAAAAACCTTAGGGGTGGTACAACACGTAGTTCTAGGGTTAATCACTTTCCTTAATTGCGTTATAATGATTATTATGTTTCATATTATGTCCGATCTTCAAAAACCCCGGTTTAAAGATAGAAATCGTTTACCTTTTACGGGATATGCAACAGTTGATCACCTTTTTAAATCATAATAGATCAATGGACATCAAATGTGATTATTTGATTAATGGCGCCATTTTGAATCATTTGGGCATCTATGTACCAATTACAAGTGATTATATTGTGACACGGCGACCTTAGATTCAAAACAAAAATTAAGTCCCAAGAGCTGTGGTGTCTATATGATAATTATGTGAAATAAATATAAAATTTGCAATTTTGACCACCACTTGAATTTTTTCAGCATAGGGCAGCCATTTAAGATTTCATCATCTAAATGACTTGGTCATGTACACTATAGGGGCCTATATGTCAGAAACATATACCTAAACACCAATATCGCTACCATCGTCCTAAGAATATCTTTCAAGTAAGTTTTACTAAAATTCGCTATTTTAGCCGCCATTTTAAATTTTGGACCATAGGGCAACTTTTTTGAATTTTGTAAACTAGCTGAATGACTTTGTCATGTCCCCAAACATATAACTGGACACCAAAATCACCACCAACGGCTTGAGAATGCCGTTCAAATAATATAGACTAATAGTCGACATTTTGACCGCCATTTTGAATTTTTGGGCATAGGGCAGCCATTTTGGATTTTTTATAAGCAATATAAATGACTATTTCATGTCCGCAAACACATACCTACACCCAAATCAGCACGACCATCGGGCCGAGAGGGCCGTTCGAATAAGTTCGAATAATTTTCGGCATTTTGGCGGCCATTTTGAATTTTTTTTGTATAAGGCAGCCATTTTGGATTTTGATAAACTATGTAAATTACTTTTTCATGTCCACAGACATATTCATAGACACTCAAATCACCACCATCGGCCTGGAAAAGCCGTTCAAATAAGTTTGGCTAAAATTCACCATTTTGGCCGCCATTTTGAATTTTGGAACATAAGGAAGCCGATCTCGTAAACTATCTAAATGACTTTCTCATGTCCATAAACATATATTTAGACACCAAAATCACCACCATTGGCCTTAAACTACCTTTTTAGTAATTTTGACCCCCATTGTAGGGGCACATTGGGCACATTTTTAATTAAAGTGGACTACGGGAGCGTGTTCTACGTAAAATTTTAGTCTAGAAACCGTATCAAACATAAAGTGAACACTATTTCCCATCCGCGCGTGACTGAGCGCCCGACTACTATACTGACCCCGTAGACAGCAGGGAGATGTGCTTAATACACAGTGGCGGCGGAAGCGTTACAATTTAGGGGTAAGGGGACAAGCATTTTTGATCTGGTTTTACTAGGACTTCTTTTACGCCCGCGAAGCGCTCGAAAAGTTTCAGTTTCAGACTATTTAAGGGGGTACAACACCCCTGGTCAATTTTTGCCTTTTTTTTCATTTTTCTCACAAATTATAGCACATTGGTGACAAGTAAGATATGTATATTATAGGGCCATGGACTACAACTACTGTACTGAAAATTCAGCAACTCAAAGTTAGTAGTTATTGATTTATTGATCAAATATTGGTTTTCCCTCATTTTGACAACTGTTGTCTGTGCTGAAATAAAATTTCCAGTGCAGTAGTTGTAGTCCTTGCTCCTATAATATACCTTACTTGTCCCCAATGCGTTAAAAATTTTAAGAAAAATGCAAAAATAGGCACAAATTTGTGCAGGGGTTTAGTATCCCCTTAAGCAATATAAAGGTGTGTTTTGCTTTTTAGGACCAGTGCGCGCAATTTGGGGATTTGCCATTTGGTCTAATACCATTTGGTCTAATATCCATTTCGTCTACATCCATTTCGTCTAAACCCATTAGGTCTATATCCACTACGTCGAATAAACATTTGGTCCTTTATCCATTTGGTTCGATAACCATTTGGTCCGATAACCATTTAGTCTAATAACCAATAAGTCTAAAACCATTTAGTCTAACAACCATTTAGTCTAATACCCATTTGGTCTATAACCAATAGTTCTAATAGCAATTTGGTCTAATACTCATTTGTTCACACACCATTTAGTCTTACAAGCATTTAGTTTATTAATAAATAGACGAAATGGTATCAGACTAACTGGTTATTAGACCATGTGAGTATTAGACCTAACGGTTATTAGACCAAACGGTTATTATACCAAATGGTTATTTAAGAAATATTCGACCAAATGGTTATTAGACATACCGGTTATTAGACCAAACAATATTAGACTAAATGGACATTAGACTATATGATTATTAGACTAAGTGGCAATTAGCCTTTCTGGTAATAGACCAATTGAATATAGACTAAACGGGAATTAGACCAAATGGTATTAGACCAAATGGCGATAGACCCGCAATTTTACGCTATTTGGGCCAAAACTTTATTTCTTTCGTGCTTAAAAAGGAATAGCAATTATTGCTTCATTTTTGTGATGTGTTATGATTTCAGGGGGTCGGACACCCCACCTAAATATTTAGGCTGTCCTGACCGCCGCGTCCTTCCCGTTTTTGCCGCCCGGGGGCACATCAAAAAGTTTTGGTGGGTATGTTCCCTCGGAATTTTGAGGTGATGGTGCCCTGGGAGCTGACGGCGTACAGGTAAAGGGGGCCTTTTGGAGCTGTAAAATGGGGAGTTTTGGAGCTACGAACAGTAAAAATCAAGGTCTTTCTTGACTTTTTGGTTAAAGTCGCCTGAAAAAAAAAAAAACCCAGAAATATGATGCATGAGCATTTTTTGGGTCTTTTAGGGCTGAAATTATTCAAATCAAGGGTCTTTCGGAGCTATATTTTGGGGAGCTATATATAGGGGGTCTTTCGGAGCTGCGAAATCCAAAAAAGGGGGATCTTTCCGGGGGAGCATACCCGTATGGTCATTTGTGTTAACTTGTTGACGGCCTCTATAGTTAAGTTTTAATATATTGTTTCGGGGAGTAGAGTGTAGGTCGGTGGGTTAGCACTTTATTGTTGCATGTATAACCTATAATAGCAAACTAAGTTTTCTATATATCCTCATCGAACAGGTGTGTGTTACGCAGAAGATGACTCTATCATTCCCGAGGGTCATCAAGCAGTAGACTCAAGAGACCCTTGCCTGGTTTGTGGGTGCAACGATCAACACTTAGATTGTTATTCAATGCTATGTCCGATTGCGGTTCCTTTGCCAGGACACGAATGCCGTGAATATAATGTAACAGGAGAGTGCTGTCCAAGGCATGACTGTGTACCAGTAGGTTCGTATATAGTAAGAACAAATGTGGAAATTTGCTAAGATACAAATCACTTCGAGGCCAATAAACCATACCAAGAGAACATGTCAATGCAACAATTCAGTGGTTCCAAACAATTTGACAAACGATCCAATCTCGCGACCGATTGTGATTTGAATGAAAGGGGATGTGCAATAATTATGAGCCCTGGTGGGATGGTAAAATTGGGGAAAGAAATTTTGGGCGAGCACAAAGGGTAAGCCCAGAGTAGTCTTTGTCAAAGACTGACTCGAGATAGTGTCGGACTCGCGATCAAGGGAAGGGTGAGCGGCGAAGCCGCGATGAGCCATGAAGCTGAGAGAGTGTGTGGTTCCCAGTAGTTTCTCTCCCTATGGATAATATACAGGGTGTCCCAGAAAAAAATTACCGAGTGAATAGAATTGAATGTAAGTCGAGAAATAGACATCAGAATAAGAAAATTTAAAATGTAGCACATAGCCTATTTTATTGTGCATCACATACAAAAATTTGATTTGATTCGGTTGTCTGGTTGCGAAGAAATTAACGATTATATAATGTGTGCATCAATGCAGTTCATTCCAAGTTTGATCAACAGGCGTTTTTTTCATTTTCGCTCACCGCAAAGTTTGTGTCTCTCATTAAATTTAGTCCACATTATCTATTTTATAATCCGACGGTGTTATGTTATTCATGCTTTCACGTGAAGATGAATAACAGTATGATTTCTGCAATTGGAAGCTTTCCAACTTTAATTCTTTAGGTTGTGCAAATATATTATATTGTAACTTTCAAAGAACATTTGAGCCAAGACTGACAGTGATCAAGTGCTTAAAGATTTATGTGTGATTTTTGATACCATGCAACATTAATGTTGAAGTTTTAAATGATTTAAACTTTGCATTGCAATTTCTTGGAAATATTCCAACAACATTAATGTGTGTGAGAATCTTTTTAAGCCAGCTGAAATAATTCTCTGTGCAATAATTCTTTATGTAACATTTATATCAACATTAACCAAAAGGATATTTACAAGTACCGAGCATCATCTTACATGCAAGCTTTCATTTTTAATATCATGCAGGTTTTTAAATTTGAACAAAACCTAATTAGATGTTTTGCAAGAAACAGATTGTTTGAACGAAAAGGATTTCACCGAACAAAATATGAAGTCGATTGACAGTTAACCACTAGTGCGCATTGTGTTGAATGATCTTTCTTTCAAACTTGGAATGAAGTGAATTGACGCATACGTTATGTAATTGCTCATTTCTTCGTAATCAGTCAACCGATTCCACTAAAATTAGCGTATAAGATGCAGAATAAGATGGGCTACACGCTGATTTTTAGATATTTGGATTCTGATGTCTATTTCTCGACTTACGTCCAAATTTATTCGCCCGGTAATTTTTTCTGGGACACCCTGTAGGTACACGGTTTGTAACACAGACTAGCCCACCGGGGATGACAAGCGATTTTTGGCACATATTCTTGGGGCGCCTATTATTATTCTTGGGGCCCTTCTAAAAGGAAAACAGTATGGAGACGCTTTAATAAATATGCAAATTTTCCTGCTCGCTGCGCTCGCAACATATATCTAGACCATTAAAGATTTGCAAATTGGGATCCCAAAAATTTGGCATGTGCAAAGGGGTGGGGATTTTGTGGCAGGCCGAGAGGGGGCAAGCGAATTTCTTATGGCTGATTAGGAGACATGCGATTTTTTGGCGAGCCGCTTAGAATTTACCCCTCCCCCTCGGGAGCGGGCGGGGGGGAGGCTCACAATTATTGCACAGCCCCTAATAAAGTAAACACCCGATTTTAATTATGTGGGTATCACGAATTTGATGTTATTAATTCATTAATTGTTTTATTCAACACTAGATTGTCTCGATCACGCGGGAAATATTATAAAGAATGGAGAGACCACTAAGGACGATCCTTGTACACCATGTAAGTGTATTGATGGTGAATTGGCATGTGAAGCTTTTAGTTGTCCAGAGCAACCGCCTGATGAAAAACACTGCAAACTTGAAACACCAACAGGACAGTGTTGCCCAGTAAGGATATGTGCGGAAGGTGAGTTTAAACTTTTACTAGACGCCCTCTGTTTGTCTGATACTCCACTTGGACACGACAAGCCTTACTGCCCTCTATATTGATTTCATGTAAATTTTATTTGGAAAATAAAAAAAATTGAGAAAAAAAAGTGAATAAAATACGAAAAAAAAAATCAAAATATGTATGTTGTATTTTGAATGAAATAAACGTGTAAAAATTTTGATAAACTTTGCAACATATGAAAATAAAAAAAGCAAGGTACACCAACAGGCAAAGTTCGATAGCCAAAATTACCAGTTCCAGAGCCCACAAAAGTGTCAGGAAAACAGTACACTGGAAGTGATGAAATCACTGTGTACATAGCAGTCAAACACTAAACAGACAAAAAATAACCGAGGTTTCGAGCAGATAAACTGTTCTTCTTCAGGGACAGACAACAAAATATAAAGCAAACAACAAGAACTACATGCGGTAGTTTAAAAACAAATTTGTTTTTAAACTACCTAGAATCTTGATTTTTGCAGGGTATATTAGTTTCATAAAGTACAATATAATCGTGTAAAAAATGAATTTAAAAAAATCAGTGAGGGCGTCCTCCTCAGCAAATGTTACAATATGGCTTTAATTATTGTCATTCTTGGCTCAAATGTTCTTTTGAATATTAAATACATTTGCACATCCTAAAGAATTAAAGTTGGAAAGCTTCCAATTGCAGAAATCATAGTTTTCTCGGACAAATTGTTATTTATCTTCAGTGAAAGCATGAATAATATAACATAACACCGTTGGATTATAAAATAGATACACAAACTTTAGGAAGCGGTGAGCGAGTATGAAAAAAAATCAAACTTGGAATGAACTGCTTCGATGTGCGCATTATGTAATCGTTAATTTCTCCGCAACCTGTCAACCGAATCAAATAAAATTTTTGTATGTGATTGCACAATAATATATGCGCTTACATTTTGAAATGTTTGATTCTGATGTCTATCTCTCGACTTACGTTCAGTTTTATTCGCGGGTAATTTTTTATGGGACACCCTGTATTGAGGTGGGTAGACCTACCAATCATATGTCTAAGATTGGGGGCACCGTGCCGTAGGGAATACTCGGCTCCCCATATCCTACTGCTATCTGCTATAGGCCTAATCATGATAATAGCAGTAGGGTATGACCTAAAAATTATGACCTGAATTATGACACATAATACAATGTGTATAAAACGGGGCGACAAAGCAACTATACAGTGTATTATGAAAGCTACAGACATAATTTAGCTCAAACAGGCCTGTGCATCATTTTTTTCAATTCAATTTTTCATCATGCAAAGGCCACAAAACGCGAAGGTTATGAACTTGGCATAAAACTACACGCGAAATTATGGTTTAGGATTAGTGTTAGGGCAAGCGTTACGGTTACGTAGTGTTATTAGAACATTGCAATTTCCAAACGTAGACATCGGACGTACGTTGATCTATTCAAAACCACTCTCCTGTATCGAAGCGAGGTCACGTATTTAGCTATTTTTGAAGATATTCCACGTGCAAAATCGACGTAGATACATCGTTGAAAATGCACAAAATTTGTCCATTTCACAATATATTAAAGACAGTCAAAGATAATGAACATATGAAGGAAAGTCCAATTATTATTATGATCCTTTTTGTTTGTAACAAATCATTATAATAAAGGTACAGCGATGGGTTAAAAATGGACTAAATTTAAACGCAATATTCACACGCAGAGATTGCCCATTGAAATATGTGTGATACTTTGCGTTAAAAAAAATTACATTGCGATTTCCCATTTTGGATTCCAACGTAGATAAAACGCAGATGCTACGTGAAATATGCTGATTTTACCTCATGTCTAAGTCCATGCAACGCGCCCAATTTTCAGGACGAAAAAAGTCTCATTTTGTAAGTAAAGTCATGATGTATGTATGTAGTGATCTTTAATCTACCAAAATATATGTTTTGAAGCAACTGTAATATTTGGGGAGCACGAACAACAATTAGGTTTAATGAGCATGTAGGTCAAAATTTTAATCAAAATCAAAAGCAGTCTGTTTGAATTTAAGCAGAGACTCAGCTCACTGTTGTTTTTTTCAATCACTATGCCCTCTATCGACCTAAGTTAGAAGCTGTTGAGATTTGATCAAATATTATAGTCTCTATTTCAGCTCAGTTGTTCTCCTTCGTGACGAATGAGCATAATCCAGTCTGGAACCTAGACTCAGCAATATTCAACACCATTTTGTTGATGATTTCTGTCATTGGTGTTATGTAAATTTCGATCGCAAATAGTCAGTGGAATCAAACAACCGTTCTTTGGTATCCACGAAGGAACTCTTGATAAACTTGGCACTTTCGCACTAAGGGCATTCTGATGAGAGCAAATGTAAAAAATATGGGGTCATTGGGTGAGAGCATGATTTTGGCATTCGGTGAGAGCAAAATGTAAAAAATATGGGGTCATTGGGTGAGAACATCACCTTTTTTAAATGGAATCTTTGGGTGAGAACCAGAAACAGGCCCACAGAAACGTCGAAATCGCATTTTTAGTTCTAAATGGCTTCAAATTTCTTTGTTTTTTTTTTTTCAAAATAAGTAACAGTAAATCAGTGATAAATGAAAGTTAAGCTGTTTAAGAGCCGGGACAGAGCACGTGTTCGTTAAAAAATATGTGGTCTTTGGGTGACAGGGATTCTGAAAAAGGGGGTCTTAACAGCCCTACATACGCGTCACCTCCAAAATTGAAGTGCCCCCCCCCCCCCGGGCTTTTACATGTACAGCCATCTTTCCTAGTAAAAGTGGCCACACAATTGTGATTTTACCCCTTCTTTGTTAACTAGACATATCTCGAGATTTAAAACAAGAAAATTGAACAAAACAAACGGCATTTGCAAGCTAAGACTGCACAGTTGACCTTGATATAAGCATCATGTCACATCAGTATTTTGTAATTGCCAATGAGGCACTTTTTTACTTGCACATTTTTTTTTCTATTTCTCTGTTCAGTAATACCCAACGTATATATACAAACATTCCGCACATGGTATAACTGCTACATGTTATGATGTGATGTGAGTGTGCCCTTGCAAAGCTGGGACATTCTAGCTATGTACAAAAGTATAGGCGACATTTTATATGAGCAAGGGATTTTTACAACAACAACATAAAAAGCATACCCAGGCCGCGCCTAACCGGGGGCTGGAGAAGAAGGTGAAAATTGCCTCCCTCCCCTTCATCAACAGCCCGGAAAAAGCGTTGACCCAATATTTTTTGGATGAGTTTCCAAAAGGGCAGAGCAAAAAATAGGAAAATAGACGCTACCAACCCTAAAACAAAAATTATTGTTATAATTGTTTTACAACATTTGTTACAATTTTCCCATTTCTTTTTCTTTTCTCTGGCCAATCTGGCTTTGTTTAATTGTCTACATAACAATGATTGATCCTATTACTGTAATTATGTGTTTTGTTTATTTGACAGAGATCTGTCTGAATGAAGCCGATCAGAGCAGCACGTACGACCCTAGTATTTCCAATCCGAATAAAAGCTATAGATGGCAAAAGGGACGGCAAACTATCATGCTGTGATCATGCACACATACAAGTAGGTGCTCTTCAGGAGCCTTTGAGTAGTGACACCATAATACAGACTTGGCATTAAAGTAAGGAATATTTTTGCAAGATTCCAAGACTAGTCTGGTAGTGGGTCTGTATAAACCTAACGGGCTAAATATTAATTGGAGTACGACAGGGAGATGCGGTGTAAAATATTTGTCTGATAGAAATTGCGCTTTCCGTGAGTTTACATTATGCGCTGATTATGTAGTGAATTAGCTTAAAATGGCGGATTTAAGAAGACTGAATTTGAGTTTTGTGGGTTAAAATTTCCGAATGTTTGCAAGATTATCTCCTGATATTATCAAATATAAGATTTGAGGTCATATTTACGTATAGGTTTGATAAATGCGTATGCATGAGCTCCAAAAGCATTAGACGCATTAACATCTCAGTATTCTCAATTTCTCGAGCAACAAGTGATACGAATTTATTAATCCTTTTCATACACGAGATAAAAACAATCTCAGGATATTTATGCCTCCACCGCGAGGCATACTGTTTTTTGTAATGTCCGTGCTTCTGTCGATCCGTGTTTCCGTCCGTAAGCCCGTCCGGATGCTGTATCTCGGCCTGATGGGTGGATTGACTTCAGATTTTCAGGATAGGTGGGCCATGGTCAGAAACTCTTGGCTACTTTTTTTTTTTTTCGGGTGGGGTTCAAGGTCCCACTAATGTCAAAGGTCATTTGAGGTCAATTTGTAAATTTAGTCTCTCATAATTATGAACAACTTAAATCCTATTGCAAACCAAATGGGGAACCCCTCATCTATTGGTGGTGATTAAAGGTCATATACTGAGGTCAAAGGTCATACTTGTAAAATACCATTATTTTGAGACTTTTGGTTGTAAAATTTGGTCATTCTATATGAACAGTTTAAATCCTAATGCAACTAATCTTGGATTATAGCCGCACTATAGGAACCGTCATCAATTGAATTTACATATTCCTTTAGTATGCTAATAAGCTAATTTGCATATTTGTTACCCAATTCTGTATAAACTTTTCGTCAAAATGTCTGTCAACATATTTGAGAAGGCTATTTCTCGGAAGTGGTATGGCATATTGTGATGTAACCTCTTACATGTAGGTGGATATACGCATTGGTGGAATACAATGTGGTGGTGATTTTCCGTTATCAAACCATGCAAATGAAGTTACTTAGCTAATTTGCATATTTATAAAGCTAATTTGCTATTAATTTGGCTATTTCTGGCAGTGGTAAGATGTATAGTGATGGGACTTGTGGAAAAGCAAGGGGTATGGGGCCAGGAAATTGTATGCTTTGAAAGGTCATTTTGGGGTCACCCAGGGGTCATTTGAGGTCAAAATTCTAATATTTGTCCTATGGGCATGAAACTTGGTGGGTATTGTCACCATTTACAGCCTAAATTTTGAAGGTCATTCTGGGATCATCCAGGGGTCATCTGAGGTCAAATTTGCAATATTTGCTTTATGGGCATGAAACCTGGTGGGTATTGTCACCATGTAGAGGATAATTTTTGAAGGTAATTTTGGGGTCATCCAGGGTCATTCAAAAGTCTTTTGAAGTCAAATTTGTCCTATGGGCATGATACTTGGTGGTATTGTCACAATTTAGAGCCACATTTTTAAAGGTCATTCTTGGGTCATCCAGAGTCATTGAAGGTTGTTTGGGGTCATCCAGAGGTGATCTGAGGTCAAATTAGTCTGCCCTTGAGGCTTGATACTTTTATACCAACCTTTGTGTGCCACATCGCTCCCTTTGGTGGAGGCATCACGAAGTCGACGCTGTGCGCAACATGATCCCGAGAACCGCCGTCCATCTAGTTGCTATTTTTATAACCCATTTACCTCCCATTTTCCAAAATTGGTAATAAATAGCTCGGTTCCAAAAGGCGCTAAATCCACTTTTTGGAAAAATTGAGTTATTGGTACCAATGTATAGTGTTATATCATTGGTTTCACGGAATCAAACCATTTTTTCCAAAAGGAGCTCAATCCCATTACAGGGTGGGCCAGAAATTTGACTTTTTTTTTCAAAAGGCACTAACTCCATTTCAGTTTGTTTCCATAAGGCGCTAAATCCAACTGACCAATCACTGTGCTTTGTAGACCGTTAAAGACTAAAATTGCATAAGACTATTTTCCTGTTGACAAGGCAACTATTGATCAAAATTTAAAATCACAAAAGTTTTAGAATTTCAACATGTACACACACTACTACACTCCTAGCAAGCACAGACGACAATTTGTGTAAATGGCATGATTTGACAGGGAATTGTCGTTGTAAAATTTTGAAAAATATTTGCAAAATTTTCTCACATTTTCAAGCTTTTGGTGAATAAATATCATTACATTGTTGAAATAAAGTGCAGTTTGATTTATAAAAAAAATATTTGTGTGTATTTTGTTTAATATTGCAAATTATTTTGAATATCATTGAATATTTGTTTCCAAAAGGCACTAAATCCACGGTTATTGGATATATAAGGGGCCCAATAGGCATTGCCACAAGGGATAGCGACTTCATTTTATATAATATAGTTCCATTTTTTTAACAAAATTTTAAAATTGTTAAAATTCTATCCGCACCTTATATCGTTGGCCGATGGATATCGTTGGCCCAAATAGGCTGCCAGGGGGGGCAATTGCCACCCCCCTGCTCCCCTCTGGGCAGCTACGCCACTGAGAACAATCCCAGCAAACACGAAACGTTTTCAACATCATTCGCAAAAAGGTTATAAAAGGTTGTCAGAAAACGTTTAAATGTCGGGTTGTATAAAGGGTACATTAATGGTATAAAACGTTTTCATAACATTAAAAAACATTTGTTGGTAATTTACTGCACAGCAAACACAAATGTTTTACAGAAAACATTTAAATGCTGGGTTATATAAAGGGTATAAAAACGTTTTAATAACATTCCAAAAACATTTTTGAAAACGTGGTACAAATCATTCTAAACAGAATGTTATTTTGGGGTTGAAAAAATATTTTGCAAAAAAATGTTTGCCCAAAATATTTACAATAACGTTTTTAAAAAGTTTTCACGACCTTTATATAACCGACATTTAAATGTTATTAAAAACGTTTTGTAAAAAACATTTTAAGAACATTTTTTGTTTGCTGGGTGCAAATATTTTAACATAATGTTATTTAAGTGTTGACAAAATATTTGGCCAAAAAATGTTTGCAAAAATAGTTTAAAATGACATTACGAAAACATTTTGAAAATATTGTTGTAGTGTGTTTTCAAAAAAAAACGTTTTAAAACGATTTCATGACCTTTATATAACCCGACATTTTAATTTTATTATAACGTTTTTACCTAAACCAAAACCCAAAATATAACTGAAGTTGTGTCCCTCATAAAGCTCAAATTCAGCTTCCCTAAATACGTCATTTTAGGTAAATTCAATACATTATGAGCACCATAATTTTAACTCATGAAAAGCGCATTTTCTATCAAACAATTATTTTACACCTTCTCCCGACACACCCCAATTAATATGTAGCCCGTGCGGT
>NC_092636.1:29136568-29170925 GCF_039555335.1 Amphiura filiformis
CATACAGTCATATTCCATATGTCAAGTCTGTGATGGTAGTGTAAATTCTGTATTATAATAGCCCTATAATATTCAAGAACCCAAAATTCTGGCAACTAAGCTACCAAGGTCAATTTTAATTTGAACGGGTGCTGCTGTTTACGCAATGCCAAAGTGAGCATGGTTGTCCATCAATGTGTCATTTTAAAGTCAAAAGTAGTAGATTTTCGTGGGTTTTTTTAAACATCCAATTATTATTATGTTTTGAAAGCTGTGTGAAAGCTCTGTATTGTTCATTGGGGAGTTAATTATCTTAAATGTAATGCAAGCTTCATTTGGTTATGTTTCTTATTGTTATCACCTATTCTTTCCCTCATCCTTACCGTCATCTCTCCCTTCTTTTGTAATTTATTTTGTAATTCAAAGTTTGGTCCCACTCTTATTAGACAGTGCTCAGTGAAGTGCACAGTTTAAATTCCGATTCGATTTGTAGCTTTACATTGAGGACTATGTTTTGCCCTTTTATGGAAATTACGAAGTGCTTTTATTAACCCTGAAGGTGAACAAAGAAGTTTGTTGGTACACCCGGGTTTTGACCTCAAGACCCTCGAGTGCAAAGTAGTAGCGCATCGCTATCCTCGGGTGTTTCGCTGACGTGGTCAACTAAACCAAGCGTATGACTTAGAGTGGTCGCGTCATCCCACCCAGGGGCGTTAGCTGGGCAGATTATTGACTTATATGGCCACAATTGTGCATTTAGTGATACAAGCACCAAAATTGGTACAGACACTCCCTTTAGGTCACTTTATACAAAAACAACGTTAGCCAAATTAAAATCCAACATGGCCGCCATTTTTTCAAGATGTCCGCCACTGAATGACACATATTAATGTTACCAAGCATTTATTGGTCATACAAGCTCCAAAAGTTGCAACTAACATTTCTTTGTGTCACTTATCAAGCAGAAATATAAAACACTTAAAAAATCCAAGATGGCGACTGTATTTTTCAATTTGGCGGCTATTTTTTCCTAGATGGGCGCCACTGAATGACATAATATTGATGCTACAACAATTAATTGGTCATACAACCACCAAAAGTTGCAGTTACCCTCTCCTTGTGTATCTTGTCATGAAGAAATAAAAACCACTTGAAAATCCAAGATGGCCGCCATTTTATTCAAGATGGCCGCCATTGAATAACAAATATTAATGTTACAAAGAATCAAATGGTCATACAGTTAAGCTACAGTTAACCTCTCATTTGGTCATTTATCAAGAACGAATCATCAATATATATACGAGGGGTGGTATCAAACAGTTCTAAGCCTCACCTAGAAGGCATAGCAGCATCTCCAAATTTACATTGTAATTAAAAAGCATGTTGCCTTATAAGGTTATGCGCCGATATTCATAAATCTATCATTTATTATTTTCCGGTGAGGTCCTTCAGATTCAGCAAAGATCCAATAATGGATAAACAAGAAGCTTGCGCAGTGATTACATATCTTCATAAAAAAGGCATGACACCCAAGGCCATCCATGAACATGGTCAGCACACTTGGTGATACCTCTCCTAGCTAATCCACTGTATGTAAAGAAATGGGCTGCTGAATTCAAGTGAGGGAGGGAGAGTTTGGAAGATGATTCAAGGTCCGGGCAGCCAAGATCTTCAACAACAGCAGATCAATTGGACGCCATTCACCGGATGGTGCTGGAGGACAGACACTTGATTATCCAACAAATAGCTGACAAGATGGGCATTATTTATGGTTCAGTGCAAAGTGTTTTGACTGATACCTTAGGCATAAGCAAGCTGAATCGAGATCAGAAACTTGACGTTTCTGACATTTCGAAGGAACTTCTGTCGCGTTTTTAGACTGATCCAGATCATTTTTACTCCAGAATTGTCACCCATGATGAAACATGGGTTCATCACTTTGAACCAGAATCAAAAAATCAAAGCAAGCAGCGGAAGTATCGTGGATCTCCACCTCCAAGGAAGTTCAAGCAAGTGGCTTCTGCTGGAAAGGTCATGGTCTCTGTTTTTAGGGATAACAAGGGTTTCATTATGATTGACTACCTTCAAAGAGGTGAAACCATCACTGCAGCAGCTAAAAGAACCCATTAACGAAAAACACAGAAGAAAGTTGCAGGCTGGGGTCCTTCTGCTGCAGGACAATGCCCCTGTCTATAGAGCGCAAGTTGCAGTGGCTAAAGCTGCCAAATGTGGCTTTGAATTGTTGCCCCACCCACCTTATTCACCAGATCTGACACCATCTGACTTCTACCTGTTTCCAAAACTCAAATCCGAAATTCGTGGATGCTATTATGAGTCAGATAATGATGTCATTGAGGCCGTGGAGTCCTATTTGGAGGCCCAAAATGAAGCTTTCTTCCATAATGAAGAATGCTGTAACACCGTTGGACAAAGTGCATTGAGGTCAAGGGGGGGGGTAAGTTGAAAAATATGTTGGAACCATGAGTTTACTAACAAGCCTTGATACCCTCTCATATATTTAAGTAGTGTCATAATTGAAGAGCCTGGCATGAACATTAGCACGGGGAAGACACTATTTGTAACACTTGCAAGTCTTGCATCGTCCACGACATTCCTTAGTATATCCACATTTTGTTAGTTCTTGGCCAATAGTCGCAATATGAGGAAAGGTACTCCAGAAGATTTTACAAATATCAACTTCCTGTGTCCAGCCCCAATTCTCTGCCTGGGCTACTGTTGATTGACTCCAAATCATACCTGCCTGGTATGGTAGGCAGTCTGTTTACCAATGCAGCTCGAGTAGGTGGGATCGAGTCAAATGATCTCTGCTTACGAGCAAAGAGTTCTAACCGTGCATCATTCACTCTTGTAGCACTGCTGGACCTGTCGTACATTGTGACTACAAACCTGTCCCAAGAGCAGCAGCATCAACTGTTGGCAGATATTTACTTAGTTTTGAGGGAAAACATTTGATACCCCATTATGCACATTCCAGGTTTGCCAGCCTTTGCTTTACCACGGAAGGCAGACTCAATATCACAACCACTAAAGGCGTGAACGAAGAGCTTCCCATTAGTCTTTTCAGGGCCAATTACATCAACGAGTTCATACATTGGTTGGTATACATGTAAGATATGATCATTGACCAAAGGAAAGCCACAACTTCTGCAGGCCAAGTTCCTGCAACGATGGCAAAGTAGATATTGCAATGACGACAATATTAGTATCATTTGCCTTTATCATTAGGACTTTCTTGCCTTTCTTTACCGCATTCCTTGCGTATACAAACATGTATACGCGTATCTGCCACTTCGTGGCTACATGGAGAAATATCGTCCAAACTGATTATTGCTGAGAGCAAGTTCCTCCTTAGTTACGACTACTGGATCGACTGCTGTATCCATGTCGGCGATTATGTCTGCAAGTAAATGGAAGAGTTCGGTATTGTTCTCAGCACCACGCATCCTGTCACCGTCTTCTGGCTCCTGTTCCTCGCTCTAATCTTATTTCAGACTTTAAGCTGGATGGCAGGTAGACGTCAAAGACATTGTCTGTTATCTTGTACTTGGCAGACAGTGCTTATACATATGGGATGATAGTTACTCTGGCATATTCGTCAAATGTTGTTGATGTACGTGAGGGCAGACAGTTTATCAATGCTGATCCATCAACAACGATAGCTTCTACTTCTGACTCTTTGTCTTGTAACACCACTTGAGATTGAAGAATGTCAGTAAGGCCAGATTTCGGGCACGTGTATAGCTTTCCGTTGTCACTCAGATATGCAGGAGCTGACTGGTTTTCATATTTGAAGAACTCGTTTATACCACACTGCCTGCATATGAAGAGCTGTGAGAAGAGGGTACAGTGTGGCTTTCTGCTTGGAATCAGTGGCAGCACATTCTTGAATGAAGAAGCTAATTGTGTTCTTTGTGATGGATGTATAGAACACGTCTTGTTCTTGGCTCTCTAGTCGATTGATAAACTCACCAAATAGTTCATGAACACTAGGTTGTGCAATGTCCTTTATGTTAAGAGCCAGTCACTTGACTCATCCTGGAAAGGATTGCCCATGTCTTGAAGAACTTTGGTTAGGTTCCAAGCTTTGTCAAGGAACTCTTGTTGTACTTTCCTTTCATTGTTTGCTCATGGTGGTTGGTGTTTACTGATTGCATCTTTAGCCTCTGATGTTGCTTCATATTCCGAAACCAGAAGACTGACTTCAGTGTCATCGACCATCCACCTTCTGAGGGCTGATGGATCCTCAGTCATACCAATTGCACCCCGTCACCTTCAATAACAGCACTGACTTGTTCATGAGCTTCGTCTATAACCATTGCTGAGAAGTTCCGATATGATTTCCATTCCGAAACTCATTGGCTATCTCAGGATGGCGTTGCTCAAGGGTCATCATATCCCTATCATAAATTGTATTCAACGTGCATAATCGAAATTATTGGTAGCAAAGAAGTATGGTATCAGTACTGTCCAGACAAGGCCTCACAGTACAAAGCAAACTAAGTCTGCTTCTCTGAATGAACGTATAAGTACCAGAATAGTGAGTTCCTTACGAGAATGAGATACCAGAATTGGAATTGCGGGATCTGACATTTCCCACTTGCCAGTCTCCGAAACTGATTACGTATTTTCTGTTCTCAAGTGTTGCACTAGAGTATACTAGTCATTGTATGCTATCTTCATCAGCCTACAAAGACCGACAGCTGAATATGTGATGTGCTTGGCGGGTTCTTGTGATGCTTGAAGCTGAAAAGAAAGACCCTGAAGTACCGGGCGATGACACACCGGCTTTAGTAAATGCACTTGTTCAACCACTATCTTTAAGAAGATCTCCAATGGATCGGAATGCAGCCATCTCGATGTGTAATCCTTCGAACATGATCACAAACTTGTATTCACTGTAATTCTCAGGCCAGGACCATTGAATCTGCTTAATGTAGCAAGTGGTTGATCTGCAGCAATGATAGTACTGGATTCAATAATGCCACTGTGTCTCTAACCTTTTCCATGCCATGCTTGATAGTGGCCACATAATGGGGTTGATCACGCAACGGGCAAGAGTGATGTGATACTAACTTCAAACTGCTTACTTCTAAGCTGTGGTGCATGGTGTCGGCCATCTTGAAAATGGCGGCCATCTTGATAATGACAGTCCTCTTGAAAATGGGACTCACCTTGTAGATACAAGTTGTTGATTCTTGTCTCGATAGGTTCAAAGGAGATAATTATGAACTGCAACATTTGGTTCTGTATGACCCTAAGATACTTTGTAATATCATTTTGCATACATTGTATGTGTCAAATTGTGACAGCCATTTTGAAAAATGGCGACCATCTTGAATTATCAAGTGGCTAATAATTATTTGTAATGTTCATGATGATGGACCCAAAGGGATGTTCATTTCTCATTTTGGTCCTTGTATATCCTTTTGATCTTCGGTTATATCAGTATTTGCCCTTAAATGGCGGCCATCTTTAAAAATGGCGGCCATCTTGGATTTTTAAGTGGCTGATATGTTGTTATTGACCCATAGAAAGGCCCAAAGAACAGTTAAATCCAATTTTTGTGATAGCATTGCAACTATATCCACCACAACATTAATATCCATCATTCGATGGCGGCCATCTTGAAAACTGGCGGCCATTTTGGATTTTAATTTGGCTAACGTTATTTTTGTATTTAGTGACCCACCAGAAGCATGTGTGCCAATTTTGGTGCTTGTATCACCAAATGCACAATTGTGGTAATAATCTGCCAGCTACGTAGCCAACTTTCTTAGTCGGGGAGGGGGGGGGGGCAAAATAAAATTTCGTGGCACAGACGAAAATATTGCAGTTGCATCATACAATCCATATATACCGGTTTTGTTTTTAGAGAGAATGTACATGTATTCGAGCTTCCAAAAAGGCTATATTAGAAGGATGCAAATATTTTGTATTTTACATTATTTTGGCCCACTATCGGGGTGAACTTTGGTTAAAAAAAGGGCTCCCTGTCCCGTTTCTTTTCCTTTGCCCTTCAAATTTCCTCTTTCATTTTTTTGTCAGAAGGGCACTTTTTACTTTCATTTTTTGTCAGGGGTACTGTGCCCCCACCTCCCCGCTGGCTATGCTACTGATCCCACCACGTGGTTGAATGAGCCAAATTACAAGATCCGTTATCGTATACCAGTACGTTAATGCTTCCTTCTCTCTACTGTCTATTGTTAATGTCGCACAATACATAACGTTATGTACGTCTTCTTTTTATACAGAGAACGAACTCGAGGCCTGGTGGTCGGTCAAAATTTGCGAGAGCCAGACCAAGTGTGTAGGAAAAGTTGTAATCTATAATAGGAACGATTGTTGTGGTAAGTAATGAATGAAAATACGATTATATTAGATGTTCCCATCGGTTACTTAGCCAGGTGGCAGCTGCTCTGAGAAGTCTTGTCCCTCTCTCTTGTCCCTCCTCTGTGGGATGCTGACAGCCCTGATTGTTAAAACAATCTTTAATATCAGGGCTGTCAAAATTAGGTAAAATGTACAAAAAGTCTTAAAAGACTTTTTGTACATTTTACTTAATTTTGACAATATTCATAACAGTTCACTCCCTCGCGTTGTACCCCCCCCCCTCCTCCCCGGAAAAAGTACCAATGTATCGAATGTGGCGATACAATGGGATAATTAAATGATGTAATTATTGAATTTCTTGTCGACTAATTATTTCTTTATTGATTACGTGTTTGTCAATTAGTTAATTAAGTCATATGTATTATTGTCTTTATAGGGGACCGTCTATTAGGTGCAATCGTACGCGTTGGCTTTGATCCGAAAACAGCCAACAATCCTGTATGTGGATATGTGACTAAAGACAGAAACATGATTGACCAGAATCAAGAACTGGAAGTGTTGTGTGACGAAGACCGTGTGGGAAAGTACATCAGCATTCACCTACCTGGCACAAATTTCCTGCAACTTTGTGAGGTTCAGGCGTTTACTGGAAAATGCAAAGGTATCAACACCAATGTGGCCCCGATATACGCCTGAGAGAGCTTAAATCCAGAAGTATTATGTCTACTTTAAAGCCATAATGTACGATGTTTTTAAATTTTTAGATTTTTCTTTGCAATCATTATGAAAGTTCCCAATACATTTGGACGCGAAAAACATTGGGAATTTGCACAGAAACAACATCATAAACACCATCATTCACCTCTATCACTCGAAATATCTCGCACTATTTGGATTATGACGGCGAGTGAGGCCTCAGAGTTAGTCTCCTAAGCAGCCAGTTTGGTTACGCTCCCTCCACAGCCAGTTTGGTTACCTAAAAATTATGATAATATGTCGGACCAACAGAAAATCATCCCTGTTTACTACAAATAGGGCGAATTTGACAGCTTGCTCACAGATTTAAGTTGGGACATGTGTAAGTATTACAAATATGCCAAACAATCGGGTTTGAAAAAAATAAAGGTATATTTTGAAAAAAGATCGTATATTAAGGCTTTAATAGTATTTAGATTTGGACCACTATTTTAGTATGATCTTACTTCCCATTTCAGAATACAGCACTTGTATTATTCTGTTTTGCCAAATGAACATAGCTATAGATCTAACCAAATGATTAAGATTTAGTTATGTTTCATTTGGCAAAATATGATTGTTATGACATGCTTAATTTAGCTATATTTAATTCACAGGTGTTGGCCCTGATCATTTGTTCGTATATCCGCCATTTTGGATTTTTGCCATTTTGTGCATTTTGAAACCAAAGACCAATTTTTTCTTCATTTTTTAAAGTCCCCAATTAATCTGTATGCAATTACCTATCATATGAGACATGTTAATGGCTTGGCTTCGATTTAGTTTTCTTCTTCTGATAATTTTCACTTTACGCCGCCATCTTGGATTTTGAGCTGAATTTTCATAAATTTTCAAGTTTTTCCGGATTTTTAAGCCGAAGGCGAATTTTTTCTTCAAATTTTGAAGTCGCTAAGTAATCCTTGTACAATTATCGTTCATATAGTACATGCAAATTGGTTGGCTTCGACTTAGTTATCTTTTTTTGAACTTTTTTGAACAAGTGATCGAGCGGTCTATGTACATCAACCCCTGTGAATTTGGCAAAATATGATTTTTGTTGTTGTTGGGGTTTTTTTGGGTTTTGTTGGGTTTTTTTGTTTTTTTGTTTGTTTTGTTTTTGTGTGTGTGGGTTTTTTCGTTTTGTTTTTGGAAAGGGAGTAGACATGGTTAATTTACCAGAGGTGTTTGTGTTCTCTTTTTGAAAATCATATCAAGGATAATTCGTCGCTCGCTACACATAGTGGCGTACGTGAAGGACAAAATACGTTTCCGATCAAAACGTTTTTGAAGGATATGTTACTAGTAACGGAGTCGATACTCCTCCACTATTAATATCTCTCAGTGGTCCGATTCCATTTGTAATTGAAGTTTAAGGTTCAAACTATTATCTTTGTGTGTGTATCTTTAATAGTTAACAAGGAATAACTATTATAGGATAATAGCTAGCTACAATCAACGAAATTAATAGTTGGCACACCTTGACAATATGTTGCAACTCTTCATTGCCGCTCTGTTAGTTCAGTGAAATTAGAATAACTATGTTTGATGAGAAGTACATACCTTCTCCTTCCCCTTCCCTCCCCTATTCCCCCTCAATCAATGTTGGGGATACTGGAGAGTTCAATGGAAAAAGTGCTTTCATCAACATTGAACTGGGGGAGAGGGGTGTCGATTTACATTTAGTATGCCAGAGCGTGCCAACATTAATTTCCTTGATTGTAGATGATTAAGATGTTTTACTTGAATCTTTAATTTTACAGAGGAATTTTTATTATCCCCTTCAGGTCAAGGACCATTTGTCAATTGTCATGGCGTTGTCGATCCTGCAAAATACTTTCATGATTGTACATATGATTGGTGCGCTACCCAAAATAATGCACAACTGTGCGAGGATATTGCAGCGTATGCTGAAGCCTGCCAGATGCAAGGCATTGATATTGGCAACTGGCGAGATGAAGTCGATGGTTGCGGTAAGTTGTATCTTTTTTTTAATTATTGTGAGGCCAATCTAGGCATGAACAACACTTATCTAAACATTTTAAAAAAGTAAGTTACCCTTTATATAACCCGGCCTAATTTACTTACACACGCGATTAAGCTCAATAACACTACACTGCACTATTTGACAGTTTATGGGTGATTTGTCTTTCAACATGAGTCCATTCATGTATGAAAACCATTTGGGGGTTCAAATTTTCAATCGGTTTTTGTATGATGCGCATAATGACGTGTGCCAAAACACATTCATCGCAAGTATTTATGGTCAAAATAGTCAAATGTAAGGGGGAACTTACTTTTTTTGAAGTGTTTATTTAATTAACGCTGATGGATTAGTGACAAGATTTTCTTATATTCACAATTCTCACAGTTAAACGCCACCAATATCAGGTGAAACTAAACTCAACCAATAAAGTATCGAAACGATTATATATGGTCAGATTTATTAGGAACTGAAATATATAGCAAAAACTTATTTAATGTATATAAAGCGCAGCTTTCTCCTGCGCATTTTGATACCTCTTTCGTTGCTCTACGGTATCATTTGGTCGAGTTATGGGCGTTTAAGTGGCTTCAAGTCGGATTTTGAAAGTTGCACTTAGATCCGATTCAAGCCAAACACATACAAACAAAATCAAGACAAAGGACACCGATGTGCTCTGTTTACTTAATCATGAACATTACATTATTTTACTCCTTCGACTTCCAACTTCAAAGCAAAGCTAACAAAACAATCAAGCCTGACACCACCTTAGAAGGCCTTCGGCGCATCTTGCACAGGAAATGGCGAGACACTGACCAAGGAAGATAAGACATATTGTTCAGAGCATGCGACAACGAATCCAGGAAGTATTGAGATGTCAGCAGAAAGAGTTCATGAGATAAGTCAGAGATAAGTAAAGGGTAGCAAGTATTGAAGTTGGAAGTCGAAGGAGTAAAATAAATTCAAGTTAATGGTTAATTAAACAGAGCACATCGGTGGATCCTTTGTCTTGATGGTGTGTGGGGTTGTGTGTGTGTACACGACGAACGCGTTTGGCTTGAATAGGAGCTAAGTGCAGCTTTCAAAATCCGACTTGAAGCCACTCATGCGTCCATAACTCGACCAAATGATATCGTAGAGCAACGAAAGAGGTATCAAAATGCGCAGGGGAGAAAGCTGCGCTTTATATAGGGCCTACATTAAATAAGTTTTTGGTATATATTTCAGTTCCCGATAAATCTGACCATCTATAATCGTTTCGATACTTTATTGGTTGAGTTTAGATGATTTTGATGACAAATGATTAAAAACTCAACATAGGTTGACTTGAGACTTATCTTGTTTTAACGCATTGAACCGTAAACACCTTAAAATTGCAGTGCGCCCTCGAAGCTGAAAGTTACTATATGGTAGGGCGAATATTTACTCAAACCGATGCCATGCGGAAGAATTTTGGTAATATTACAACAAAAATGTCATATAAATAGTGAAAATATACCATTTCGAGGCATCAAGCCCCAAAATGTACTTTTTTGGATTATAACTTGATCAATTTCAGTTATTTTAAAGCAGTCTTTTCAGATGGCACTCAAACAAATAGTTACTCGTCGTATTTTCATGCATCGTCCAGGCCTATTAGTATATAACCTCTAGGACCTGCAAATGTTTTAATTACGTAAATTGTGCAGTTTGTGTCTCTAAAACCCGCTATTTATGTATATTCACAACCAGCTCTTGAATGTCCAACCAATGCCCATTACGAGTTGAAAACATCAGCTCACCAACCAACGTGTATGGATTTGAATAGGAAATATGAACCGTGCCAAATATTACCTCGTGATGGTTGCGTTTGCGATGATGGATTCATCTTTGAAGGTGACCTGTGTATTCCAGAATCAAAGTGTGGATGCGTTGACGAGAATAGAAAGTATCAGCTGGTAATGCCAATTACTCATGTAGTATACTGCGCCAAAAAGTATCCTTACACTTGGAAAAATAATCACAATTCCAAAACTGAACCACGTTGGAATAAATTTGATTTTCTAATAGATGCACTATCCTGCACATTATGACACCACATTGAATCCAATGTGACCTCAAAAGGTATAGTTATAAGCAATTGAATTGACAAAGGTCCCGTTTTCAAAGTGACAAACAGGCCTATACAAGGTGCAAAAAGATTCCAACAAGCGCAGTTTCTTCAATAAGCTTTATTTAAAGCAGTATTTATTTCAGTTTTTACTTGTATGCAATTTTCATAACTTTCATTTTATTTGTCAGTTCGTTTGTTTCAGTTTTCTTTGTTCCTTTTGTTTTAAATTAAAGGCGCGTATAAATTAGCCATTCACCACTCTCAAACCAGATATCTAGACGGTGGGGTATTGAATAGGTCAGTTTGTCACTTTCAAATGCTTGTAACTTTGCTTCTTAAGGTCAGATTTGATTTACGCAAATATGCTTTAGTTTTTAAATTAGTATCTTTCTTCCAAGTGTAAGGATACGTTTTTGGTGCAGTACATATAAATACGTTTTCAATTATCTTTTTAAAGATCAGGTAAAACTGCATTTCGGTAATCCGGATTAGGTAATAAAGCACTTGCGCTGACATTATATTATAGAGTCCAATTTCTCGCACAAAAAGTGCTACGCAAGTATTTAAAGGTTAATAACTGCACATTTTTGTGAAATAAGTGAAATTGTACAGCATAAAAGCAGGTGTACTGAGATGTTGATGCGTCTAATGAACGAACCCCGCAGATGGGGGTACATTAGTACATCAATATCTCAGAAACAGAGCTATATCTTGTACATTTCTTGGGCAGTGTCCTTTTTTGTCACATCATTTTGGTTGCTACAAAGCTGGCTTTTCATTTCACGCGATTGGGGCGCATTTAAGCACAAATGATGGGATATTTTATGTACTACTACCTGCCAGTAGTGCCGGAGAAGATCTAGAATGTGTCAAAGAGCGTACTTCTTCCAAGAAAGGAATTTATATTCTTCTATCGACTTGCTGTAGTCTGGTTTATGAAACAACATATCTGTCAGTATAAGTCATGTTTCTTGAAGAAATCGTGTGAAAGGTAAAAATATGACCATTTTGGAGACAGAGAACAGCACAGGGAGTTAAGTGTTTGGAGAAATGCGCAAGGAGTTAAGTGTGGAGAAAGCAGCACCATTTCTGAGCGAGGATTTTATACGCAAAGGATTTTACGCTGAGGATTATAAATGCAAGTGTACAGTGGAATTCGCTGAACAGTGATTTTCGCAGGACACTGAATCAGGATATACATCAAGAACATTGAGAACCTGAACTTTACGCGGAGCGCGCAACAATTTGCACAACACCACTTTAATGAAATTTGCACAACACAAGCCAATTGCTAATTTTGGAATTTTGGAAATTCCCAAGACCAATTATAAACATTAAACTTTCCCATTACATCACTTCCTTTGGGTTTTTTCCAGTTATAACGTCATTTTCACTTTACAATCTCAGGGGAATTCCCAACTATCTTAAATTACAAATGATTCAATTTGTTGTTGCTCAATGTTTTGCCTCATAGGTGAATCCCTAAATATCTCAGTAAATAGATTTTAATTGTAAACAAAGATAAATAATCAAATTAAATTACTCAGGGCACATCACACTATGTAATAATTGCTCGGTAAAATTTCAAACGTACACGATATGCAATATTTCGTTGACATGAATTTAATTTTAAAACAGAGTGTGCAATATTTGTTTGTCTTTAGTGACAAAGAGAACAGTATTTACCATGATAAAATCATTGACATGTACATGTATTCAATTTTACGGCAGAAAGTAAAATATTTATTTATCTTTTAATCTGTTTTAAGTAGGAAAAGAAAGTTATTATACCTGTATCATGATAAAACATTCAAAACAATTTTGTATTGTTGTGTAATCGATACATTCTTCTGATTTCACGAAGGAACTCTTGATAAACTTGATGCTATCATTGATTTACATTAGGGTGATTCACAAAAAATTAAATTGGTATTTTTCAACGGGACACCCCCTCATTTTGTTCATTTTGATAATAAAATCATACCTGCAAAATATGAACAAAATTCAAAAAAGTTTAGGGGGTGCTACCGGTCAATGAACTTTTGTACACAAAGTCAATGGGATTTATGAGCCATTTTCTTTACAACACAAAAAAGCCATGTTAATTTTCCCTGATTGTGCCAAAAATATTTGATCATAGTGTGAGTAATGTCCTTAAAATAAATGCTAAAGAAAATTGTAAAAATGTTAACCCACTTTCCAGAAAATTGCATTTTTGTGAAAACTGTTACATTTGGGGCAAGGCAGTTGCTGGAAACCAAAATATTATGGTACTTGGCTAATATAAAGGTGTAGTTTTGAACTGGCCACTATCCAATGTTGTGACCCCAATTTATATACATTTCTTTTCAACCATGGTGAATCTAATCCTTCCTGTGGTCATTCAATTCAAACAATACAAATCTTCATCAGGTATGGCCATAATGACCACCCCTGATACAGATGTATGGATTTTGATAGTTACTATTACATAAGATTTCAAAAGCTGGTATCACCATTGGGGTAAACTAATATGTGAAGAATTTTAATCTTTTTTTTTATCAACAGTTCAGTTCAATAAGGTATAAATTTGGGGTGCCTGGTGGGATTCCAAGGGATATCCCAGGGTATTCTTTTCTTGAGCTACACTCCCTCTGTCACTTTTGAAACATTTTTTATTATTACAGTCAACTATGAACTTTAATTTGGTAAAAACCCATGTTTTCACAAAGTTAGGTATATCATTGAACATTTACTTCAGTTTTGCAAGCCTGGTAGACTTTTTAGGCCCTGAAATAAGCGTTTGAAATTTTTGACAAAAATCCCATTGACTTTGTGTACAAAAGTTCATTGACCGGTAGCACCCCTAAACTTTTTTGAATTTTTTCATATTTTGCAGGTATAATTTTATTACCAAAATGAACAAAATGAGGGGGTGTCCCGATGAAAAATACCAATTTCATTTTTTGTGAATCACCCTAATTTACATGTACAGCCCTCTTCCCTAGTAAAAGTGACACAATTGGGATTTTACCCTTTCGTTGTTAACTAAACATATCTCGAGATTAAAACAAGCAAATCGAACAGAGCAAACGGCGTTTGACAGCTAAGACTGGGCCTTTGATGTTGATGTAAGCATCACGTGACAACAGTATTTGCTAATTGCCAAAGAGGGCGCTTTTCATTTGCACAGTTTGTTTTGGAGACAGGCTGTATGTGACATATCATGATCATTTACATAATAGTAAGAATAGATGAGTTCATGGAAGCAAATCGTTATCGTTGGGGTCCGCATAGCTATTTTTAAATAGCTATCCAGTTATGTCATTTGCCATAGAAATTATAATACCTTCATATTAGTGCCTGGCAACACTACGCGTAGTACGCGGACTGCGTTCCTGTTCAATTATTCACATTATTAATACACTCCTGATATTTTTCTAACATTTGTACATATTAGTCCTCGTTATCTAAGAGTGTATGAATAAACTAATATTAATTAATAATAGGATTAGATCTTGCAAAGGCTATGTCAGTGGTACAACAATGCAGGAAAGTTGCTCACTGTCTCCAAAACTGACCAAAATATCCTTTAGGCCAAACATTATTTCCTGTATTTGTCCCCGTGCTTAACGAGAAAAGGGGGCACCATGAAACAGGGGGGGCTACTTTAAAACTTTTCAATTGCGCCCCAACGGAATTTCTGCCAGGTATCCCTATACATCTGTCCATAGAGACACACCCTGGAGTACTTCAATATTGACACGGTGAACGTCTGAGTGGCGAATCAAAAATAACCTAGTAGAGTATTGAATTGAACGTTCTAAATTGTTTCAAATTGTCTTTTTATTTGTAAACAAGTAAACTGGCCTCAAAAAGAAACTTGTATTTTTTCACAAGGTCATATCTTAAAATCTTATCTATAAAAATGAACAAAAATTACGCACATGATTACTTCAATACTCTACTGTAAACACATGTCAGTAACCAAGCAGTTGTCCAACTGACACAACAGCAAAATGCACTGACATGGAATACCTCCCTGGACCACATTCACAGCCCAACAGATTTTTTTTGCTGGGTTCCAATTATTCGCCTGTGAATGTGGTCCCGGAAGCTGTTCCGTGTCAGTGTATTTTACTGTTGTGTCAGTTGGACAACTGCTTGGTTACTGACATGTGTTTAGAGTAGAGTGTTGAAGTAATCCTGTGTGTAATTTTTGTTGAATAATTGGAACCCATCAAAAGAAATCTGTTGGGCTGTGAATCGCATTGTAAGACAATTTATGTTTTTAAATTCAGGTTCCCAAATTCTTGCAATTGCAGGGGGGAAAAGATTTGGCACATCCGTCAAAAGCGGGGCCAAAGGTTTTTTGGCACGTCATTAGGGGGAAAAGTTTTTTTGGCACGGCCAAAGGGGGGCAAATGATTTTTGGCAGACCATTTTGAGAATTCACCACCCCGGGGGTACAAATAATTATTGCACCACCCCTAAGGGTAACAGTTTACTCTGCAATGTAACATTTGAATGAAGTCGTTTATATTTGATTGAACATACCATTAACTGTGTTAACTATTATTTTCTATTTATTATGTGTAGCAAGGAACATCCGTAATATCTGTCGATTGTGCCCAGAACTGTATTTGTGCCCAAAATGGGTGGGTTTGCGAGAATCATGGCTGCGATGGCAATACAGAATGTACTGAAAGAGATGGCAAACGAGGTTGTTATTGTCAACAAGGTTTTGTCAAACAAGCAGGTGGTTGCGTAGGTGAGTTTCCAGTCATGGATGCGACGGGTGGTTTGTAATAAAGAATATGTCTTGTATACGTATTCGCGTGAGAGTTGTGTTTGTTTATGTAAACTCCTCAACAAAAGTTTAGAAAGTTTTTTCAAGCATTTGTATCTCCAATTATTTGTGACATATTCATATCGTGTTGCATATCACTGGGTAGCTACAATACTCCCCTTTACAATGATACCCCATTTGAAACAATAACATTTTTCACGGCTGAGTACGCGGCTTGTGAATGTAGTGGGGTCTCAAACAGAATTTGCCAAATTGACCATTCTGTGTTCAAAACAACGCTAGCCACTAACCTTAATAGCGGGTGGAAAAACCACAGGCAGCCACAATAGTCAGGCACCTTCTCCTCGTGCTGCTCACCGGGCTGGTTACACGTTACTGTGGGATGGAATGCCATTTTTCAACAAGGATTGGTCGCAGGTCATTCAATGTGGTTGCATATGGGCTTCTCTGGCACGCACAGCACGATCAAGCTGGTCCCACAAGTGTTCAATCGTGTGGAGGTCTGGCCTGATGGCAGGCCATCTTGACTCTCCTTCCATATTCTGTAGGTAGTCGTTGACTACCGTGGCTATGTGGGGCGAGCGGTGTCATCTTTGAGGATTGCATTAGGTCCCAGAATGTGAAATTATGGGATTGCAGCTTGCTGCACAGAATAATGATCAATTTGGCAAATTCTTTTTAAGACCCCACTACATTCACAAGGCATGTACTCAGCCGTGAAAATGTTATTGTTTCAAATGGGGTGTCATTGTACAGGGGAATATTGCAGCTATCCATTGATATGCAACACGATATAACACAAATAATTTGAGATACAGATGCTTGAAAAAAATTTCCAAACTTTTGTTGAGGAGTTTAGATCCACAAAGAAAACCTAATCTTGGAAGAGACACCGACATAACACACCCTTTTGTATTCTTTTCATTGCCTCTATGATCATCATCTGCACATACGAGTGTATTATAGAAGAGTGCCGATGAGAGTAGGCATATTTGATACTCCCTGCTACACTTGGGTTTATAACTCATGCCACTCTCACCTCTGCTCTGCCACTTGTCCCATGTACGATGGTTGGCTTATCAAACTTATGTCGCTACAGTCACTTTAGAATGTCTAACAGATTCACCCAGCTCATGTTATGATCAAAATTCCTTTTAAAAAGGAATGGGGGACCCAATGGGAGCTTTGATGTGATGTGCTGATATACCTTGAAATATAATCGCATGGATAACATTTACTTCTTTAAAGCAATTGTAACATTATTATTAGCATAGTGAACAAAGAAAGATTATGAAATGCAAGGCATCTATTTTGCTGTTGGTTAGGTGTAAAATAGTACTGCATGGGATGCAAGAGGATCGGTTTCAAATAAAAGGAATAAATTACAACACCAATGGCATTTGGCATATTTCTATCATGGTAAAAGGCATTCATTAATTTCGCATTTCGCAAGC
Source organism: Amphiura filiformis (assembly GCF_039555335.1). Classification (NCBI taxonomy): domain Eukaryota; kingdom Metazoa; phylum Echinodermata; class Ophiuroidea; order Amphilepidida; family Amphiuridae; genus Amphiura; species Amphiura filiformis. The sequence continues at coordinate 29,153,950 of NC_092636.1, forward strand.
TGTATATATAGGGTGTCTCAATAAAAATAGGCCCTGTGGATTAGGGGACGTAACTTAAAATGTCGACAGTAAAATCAAAACTTTTTTGTACATTTAAGATCCATGAAGTTTCGTCTTTAAGGTGGTGCACAAATCATCAAAATATGTTCACGCATCACTGAGATAATTAGGATTGTACAAATAGACCCATTTTTGGACCGTTCCAATGGGACAATACACATAATGTGATGCATTGTAGTTTATAATAGAAGAAAGAAACGAAGTAAACTCTCAGTCTTGCTGGGTACGAGTGGAAAACATCAATCAATCAATCTCTCAAAGAATGTTTTTCAAACCTTTCTTTGGGTTAAAAAATATGTGTCAATATACCTGCTAAAATATGCTTCGTATATTTCTCAAGCAAGAAAAGTACCTTGGGGTCAGTTAAGTTTCATAATGTACACATGCGTAACCAGCAAAAAGGGTCTTTTTCAGAGAATTAATCGCGCGAATTGCGATTCGCTAGTTAATGCGTTTACGTAGCTTTACATGGTTTAGGAGTCATTTATTGATCCCGCTAATTCGCAAAGCGTATTTCCTCAACTGATTTGCACCAGCACCATCACTCAAACATTATAAATATTGGAAAATGATAAGGAAATCATAGAAAGGATGTATTCTTTTTAAATCCTGTATTGGTGCTACCTTTCAGATACAAAATACTGCTCAAAAGGGTAAATCCTGTTTGGGCTATGTTTTGAAAATCACTAGTCACGCATCAACTAGCGTTTTGGGGCCACTAAACGCCATTCGTCAGATTCATTCTTGGGAAATAATCATTTTTCGTGTTTTTCTGGTCATGCATGTGTATACTATGAAACTTAAGTCGCATGGCCCTGTTTTTGCTTGAGAAATGTTTGAACAATATTTTTAGAAGACATATTTTCATATTGTTAACCCAAACAGAAAGGTGTGAAAAACATACTTTAAGAGATTAATTGATTGGTTAATTTGTATCTAGCTATTTCATTTCTTTTTGTCCATTATAAACTACAATGCAGCACATTAAAACGGTCCAAAAAATGTGTCTATTTGTAAAATCTCAATTATCTCAGTGACGCGTGAACGGATTTTGGTGTTTTGTGCGTCATTTTAAACAAGAAATGTCAAGGTTTCTGAATCTTTAAAAAGTTTTGATTTTACTGCCGACATTTTAAGTTACATTCCCCAATCCACAGGGCCTATTTGTATTGAGACACCCTGTAGAACTACTATATAATTTGCAATTAGTGCATATTATATAGTAAACAGTAAAAAATCAAAACCAATCAATGAAGAGACGTCCCAGCAAACACAAATTGTTTTACAGAAAACGTTTAAATGTCGTATTATATAAAGGGTATAAAACGTTTTAATAACATTCCAAAAACATTTTGAAAACTTGATACAAAACATTCTAAACAGAATGTTATTTTGGGGTTGAAAAAATATTTTGCAAAAAATGTTTGCCCAAAATATGTGCAAGAACGTTTTAGAAACGTTTTCATGACCTATATAACCCGACATTTTATATAACCGACATTTAAATGTTATTAAAACGTTTTGAAAAACATCTTAAGAACATTTCTGTGTTTGCTGGGGTTACCCTGTTTACAAGGGGAAAACATCCTGGCGGACATTCTATCCGGGATGGGCTGGAAAATATCCAGCATTGAAAGTGGGGGACATGTGGTAACTTTTGCCCCAATGTGTCGGTCGGTATTCCAGCGCAATGAATGTCAGTAGGAGCAAAGACAGAAGAAATATCTTTTATTACTGGTGATATTTTGAAAAAATAAGCAGGTATTGTTTACATAATTTTGTAACAGAATAAATATTAATAATATATTTATCAGTGGCGGCACCAGGAATTTTTTTCGGGGGTATGGGGGGAGCAAAGCAAATTTCAGGGGTGGGGGCAAAATCGACAAATTGTGCACAAAATTGCCGCAAAAAGTGGAAATTTACGTGTGTTTTTTTTTTGGGTGTGCTACCCCCAGTAGCGCCGCCACTGACAATATTAATTTTATCAATTCTTTGAATTTATAATATGCAGATGAAGCTTTGACATATGTTTGCGAACACGAGACAATGGATCTAAAATGCGAAGGACAATTCATTTATGTGACATCGGCTCTCTATGGTCGACAAGATTCAATTAAGTGTCCTTCCTCAGCAATCACGACAACGGCCTGTGCTGCTGAAAATTCACTTGAAGTAGTACAAAATCTCTGCAATGGGAAAGAAACGTGTCAAGTACAGGCTAGTAATGGTGTGTTTGGTGATCCCTGTGGTGGTACTGTGAAATACCTTGAAATCAACTATAGTTGTGTGACGGGTATGTACTCTCTTTGTTACTTTTTCTGACCAAATCGGGTAACGCCATGTTTCGTCTGAATATAAACGCGATTACATTTTCATCTTAAAGGTGTGATCCTAGTATTCACTTTTTATGACATTTTTCAGAAGATATCCATTTAAAAAAGCTTATTCCCAAAATTTCAGTTGAAGCCTATTTTGTGTTTGCGAGTTATGCATGATGTACCACACTGCACCATAGGCCATTGTTCTGTGCACCATAGGGCATTGTTCTGGTGTACCAGAACGTAATTCCAATTTGACGGTTTTTTTGCTAAACGACTTAATCTACAAGAGATTTTTGTACATATATATTATGTAGCCAGCGGTTTCCAATGCTATATAAATCTTTTAGAAAAGTGGGGTATGAGGCTACGGATCACACAATGCCTCTTTAAATGGAAACATCTCACGATCGTAATATATGCCGGTCTTCTTTCTGATCTTAACATGGGGGTGTGAAAACAAATCTAGTCTGTTTTGAGGTTGGTTCTCGTGGCCTGGTCAGTAAGGATAACGTTTCTCGTTTGCGTTCCATTTTCAACTTTTGCAAAGCTACATTCACCAAAAACGTCACCAAAGACATTTCTAAACTAGCTTTGTTGGGCTCATACAGTATTTGCAATTGTAGGAAAGAACCCTTGTGGGATGACCTCGAATATCTCATATTGAACATTGTTTAATCATGTTTGTTGGCTCTTTTAAATGATTTTTATGCATTTGTATGTAATTGTTTGTTTTTGCTTCGTTTTCCCTGCATTGGTCCATACTGTTGTTTTGCACTGGCATGGTGGCCATGTCCTGGTTTTTGTGTGTGCTTTTTAACCTTGTTTGGTCATAAAGTAATATGATGACTAATAGAGTGACCAGAATGAATTGACCTTTAAGTAATATTGTTTTGGTAGACCATGAATGCGGCATTGATACGTGTTATCCTTATTATCAATGAATTCAACTGACTACTACCAGCAATATTATATGATTTTCAAATTGCCTTCTGATCCTGAGGCCTAGAGTTGGAGTCTCTTTGAAGCCGGTTCATTCCCTTAGCCAATGCGCATCATAATGGCGCTGTTAGTCTGGCTGTTAGAGTGGCAAGTTTTCCGTATGACGGAAAAACGGACAAATTCACGGAATTTAAGAAAAAAACGGAAAACACGGAAATTCGCGGAAAACGTGTTTTTTTCCTGAGAACAATAAAAATGAAGAAACAATTATGAGTTGTGAGGTTGAAATAATGAAAATGAAGTCCGTCTTCAAAGATTCCAGGCTTAAAACAACTAAAAAGATAATGCAAGTAACTTCTTTTTACCCCGAATGTGAACACAGAATTGAAATTGAATCACGGAATTTAGTATTTTAAACCACGCACGGAAAATCGCGGAATTCGGTATTTTAAATCACGGAAAACTTGCCACTCTAGTTAAGACCAACCTTAAGTAATAATATGTGATTCGCATAAATATATCAGTATTTTTGAGCTTATTTTGTTAGTTTTCACTGATCACATTATAAATAAGACGTAAGACGAACAGCCATATGAACACAGTTTATACGTCAATAACACACATGCACGAGACGTGTTAGCTATCACTCAATCTCCCGATTTAATATAAAAACTTAAAATGTATTGTAATTATTAAAGCACTTCAGGCTTACTCATTAACGTATTTTTATTAAACCGTTGGGCATTGCAATAATACGAAAAGTAGGAATTCAAGAAAAATTGAGGGCGTCGCCGAGACATGGTAGCCATCACTCGATCGGTAAAATCGGAATAAAAGAGATGTCCGGATTTGATATAAAAACTTAAAATTTACTGTATTAAAGCACTTCAGGCTAAGTCTTTCACATAGTATTTTAGTACACCATTTGGGCATTATAATAATACAAAAAGTAGAAATTCAAGAAAAATTGAGGGTGTCGCTGTGGAGCAAATCATTTATTATGGCTTTAACAAACTTCCTTTACTTATTTTATATACTAGATGTATGCCCTGCTGGTGTACCGGTAGTGAGGTGCGTGGCTGACCCATGTACGGTGACATCTTGTACCAAGTATCCCGATGTTACTTGTCAGGCCAATTACTGTGGTGGTTGCAATGCTGAATTCTATGATACCAATGGAATCAAACTAACACCAGAACAATGTGAAGGTAAATTAGTAAGTTGTAGAAGGTCATTGTAGGGATCCTATGAGGTCATAACAGAGTACTTTGTTTCGCCTCAAGTTTGTTAGTGGCATAGATGGGTATTTCGATGTTTTTTGTATCAAATCGCGTGCGCACAGCCGCACCCCTTCCCCCTTCCGAGGACCTGGAAAAAAAGTCCAAATGTGTGTGTGTCCTCGGTGTGTCGGTGGGTTGTTATGTCAAGTGCTTAAGAGGTCGGTAATACTGAATAAATTCGATTCCGGTTAACACTACGAGGACATTAAGCTACCTCATTTTTCACCGTTTAACAAGGTTTGCGTAGCGATGACGCGTGTTTAGGTCCTCGGTAAAAAATGTCCTCGGTGTGTCGGTGTGTTGTTATGTCAGAGTCATCGGAAGTATTTGTAATGCAAACTCCCGCACACCAACCTCATTCCAAAGAGTGTGTATGCAATACTCGCATGTGCATACAACTGCAATTAGCCCATTAAGCCCCTCTGGGAGCCAATCGGTCCTACGTTTGTTTTGCAACTGCTCGTCCCGAGGCTTTCCCTCACGACGGAAAAAAAATGTGGAGAAGGGGTGCATCTATCGACTTAGCCGGAACATTTTGTCTATGCAGAGGCGTTATAAACAATTTTCGTTTGAAATTTCTTTTTGCATAGATCAGTCTTTCCTTATGGAGGAATTTCTTTAATTTCCTGGTCATTTGTCGGGCTAAAACTTGAATAGCATAGAAAAGCCCGGATGTTCAATTCTCACTGCACGGATTTTTAATATCACTGCACGAACGAAATAGCCCCTGATCCTTCGTGAAGTCCAACGTCAAAAATCGTACAACACTCATCTCGGTACTCTTCTATACCCCTTGAAACGACGGTGAGAGATGTACGGTGGTTTGATGGTAAACCGTTCAGTGCCGTAGCGTCATAGGGGCGCAGGGAGAGGGCACGTATGATTTGAAAATTGAGAAAAACACATCATTTGAAATTTTCAAGTTTTTTTAAATTTTATTTCATACATTTGGCAATTTCTATGCATCTTAACATATAGTAAACTACTTTTATAATGAAATGAATAACTCTTATTATTGGGCTAAATTAAAAATATTTATAAATAGCGCCCTCATTTTTCACACAAATTTGCAGTTATAGACTAAATAAAAATTACCACAAAAAAGCAAAAATTGTAACATTTGATAAAGAAAAGAAAATCTGAGTTTGAAATAGCAAACAAATAATGTATATATGAGCTGATTGTATTGTAAAGGTTTATAATTAAAATTGTGTAAAGTTTTACATTAATAAATGATCCATACAATAAACAAAAAATAAACTAAAAAGGGAAAACAAAACAAACAGACAAACATGAGGAGCAAACAGAAGCAATTATTAGAACGCTTTAACTGCAGCCTTGGAGGCAGACAAGGTGGAACAAGAGACAACATTTTCAGGTAATCCATTTCACAGCTTGGGTCATAGGTTCAAAGAAACAAAGTGTGAGACGGCAAAAATGTTGATAGAGAACACGGGAATAGTTACAGCAGAGTTGGAACGTGAATGGGGGTGTGAATACATTAGGAGCGTTTGACAGGTCGACAAGAATGTTGAAAGAATCACAATGGACCTCAAGAGAGGGAAGGTTAGTTTGGGAAAGGAGCCTGTCATGAGCCAGGTCCCAAGATTGGAATATGACCTGGTAGGCAAACCTCTGAATAGACAGGTGGTTTGTTAGGGTTTTTTGTGAGTGGGTGTCAGGTTGAGCTGCTAATTCAAGACCTAGACGGTCCACGATTCCGATGAATCAGGCCAATCATCCTACGATCCTTCTTACAAATGACATGAATGTCATTATTCCTGCCAAAATAATTTGCTAGCAATGTGAATCCCAAGGAAGACGGTGTCCGTTACTCTGTCTATAGTTGGTTGTTGAGATGTACTTGAAGGTCCGGGTAAGGAATGTTTTGGCAGATGATCATGGCTTTGGTTTTCTTGAACAAAATGTAAATCAAAACGATCACGAATACCAGTGACACACTTGGGAGTTTTTTTCTGTTCCACAGTGCTAATCTTCTTGTTTGTGGTGATTTAAATTTTTATCAAAAAAAAGTATGTGGCATCTCGGTGCAGATTAGTCATACAGTAAAAAACATATTGGGTAAAATTATATCGAATTCTAGAAATACAATTTGCGACTTACATGCGACAGTTGCGCCAGGTAACTCCGAATCAGGCATCGGATTGGTCACGTGACAATTAGATTTTGTTCATAAATTCCAGAACATCAAGCTTACATGGAATTAGATCATCACATTATACGACGTGACCGCTCTATTCACATTCATTCCTCCCAACGATGCTATAAAAGTGGTGAAAGAATATCTCACCAAGGACAAGCCTCTACTATACAGCCTGTCTCGAAAAAATTGTGCAAGTGGAAAGCGCCATCTTTGGCAATTAGAAAATACTGTTGTGACATGATGCTTATATCAACATCAAGGGAGCAGTGCTTGCTTTTAAATACCGTTTGTTTTATTCATTTTGGTTTCGGCAATCCAGAGATCTGCTTCACTGAACAACAAAAAAAAGCACTTTTGTGCCACTTTTAGAAAATTGAATAGAATGTTATATCCAAATATCTGAACTGTACAGTTTCATTTGTAGGATTAAAAATGATTATTAAACAATTGCTCAGTATAAGGATACCCAGCAAACACAAAAACGTTTTAAAAACGTTTTAAATAAGTTATATTATGGTTTTGGATTAGGTTAAAACGTTTTAATAACATTAAAATGTCGGGTTATATATAAAGGTCATGAAAACGTTTTAAAACGTTTTGTATGAAAACACACTACAATAATATTTTTAAAATGTTTTCAAAATGTTATTGTAAACTATTTATGCAAACATTTTTGCCAAATATTAATTCAACTCTTAAATAACATGTTAAAATATTTGCACCCAGCAAGCACAGAAATGTTCTTAAAATAACATTCTGTATAGAATATTTTGTATCAAGTTTTCAAAAATGTTTTTGGAATGTTATTAAAACGTTTTTATAACCTATATATAACCCGACATTTTAACGTTTTTTATAAAACATTTTGTGTGTGCTGGCCAGTAGATTATCAGAAAATTGATGTTATGAAAATGTTTTATACACTTCTTTTATAACCTTTTGCGAATGATGTTCAAAAGTTTTGTGTTTGCTGGGTAAACCCCCGAAGATATATATTTTTAAAGAAAAAGAAATCAACATTTTTAGCAAATGTTATCAAGATTTCCAGTAAATTTGATCAATATCCATAAAAAGGCAATTCAACAGGTTAAGTCATCAACATATTGCTTGTATTAAAATGGTTGGTCTGAACCCTGGAATTATGGAAACTTTCGGGCCTCATAACTTCTACATTGTTGGTCTAAAGTATATAAAAGTATACACATTTAGAATGGCAAAGACTTAATAAGTTCATCTGCTAGGTCAAATTTGGACCAAAATGCCATGTTTTTGGCCCACTTCTTTTTCGTACATCGTAACAAAAAAATTCTTGAGCCAACATTTTTTTTTATTATTAATTTTTAAAAACTAGATAAAAATATCAAGGACACTTTTTTTTAACTTTGAGAAATTTGCACCAAAAATGGTCAAACAATGCTGATTTTTCAAAAAAATCATAAAAAAGCCAGATTTTGGCCAAAATTTCAAATATTTTTGGTGAAATTGGTCAAAATTCAAAAAAATGAAAAAACTGGTCCTAGATATTTTGATCTAGTTTTTAAAAATTAATTTAAAAAAATTTTGGCCTAAGAATTTTTTTTTTTGTTACGATGTATATGGTCAATTCAGCCAAACCGGGACAAAATTCTCTCTGGGGCCATTTTGAAAATGTTTTCCTTTTCAATTCTAGACTTATCAAATGAGACGATCATATCTAGTGAATCATCAGGTGGTAGTGCCATCGGATTGAAAAATAACTTTTCTTGCTAGACCAAATAAAGTGTTAAATGCGCATATGCATGTTACCCACGAATTCAAGGCTTTTTCACCTGTTGTACGCCATAAAATTTTACTTTCTTTAATATCTTTCAATGTTTTATGTGTGGCTCATAAACACTAGAAATCGGTGAAGACTTTGAACGTAAAATAGAATTTTATTACATATATCTACAAAGAAATAATTTGGTTATTACAAATTTTAAGAAAGAACCAGGTGTACAGTTAAGATTGTGTCAATTCTTCGAACTCTTTCCAAAGTGGCTGTCATTTAACATTACTGTATTATTTCGAAAGATTAGAATAAATGCTTCATATAAATATAAAGTTAGATTTTGTATCTCGTCGCAGGATGAGGATCTCGGATGGATTCGTGGGTAACAGCGTGTGGAAAATAGCAATTCCTATTAATTTTTTTCAATAAAAATAAAAAATACTTTTCCGTATGTCAATAATTCAGGCTGCAATGGCACTAAAATGAATTTTAATCAAAATACAAACTACATGGAATATTTAGAATGGATCATTTTGGCATTTTGGGTATAAAAATTTTGAGAATAATGAAGTTGCCAAATTCAAATACACAGAGCAAACAGTTTTATATTATTATTTTAGTAAAATAATTCCATATTTTCATGCAGCAATATTCTATTAACTCGTGTTTGACAGTTCCTATGAACTAAAACACTATCAATACATTGTTAACTATAATTTAAGTAGGGATTCGTGGGTAACCAAAATGTTCGTGGGTAACACATATTTGAAGGTATGTATTGGTAAGCGGCAAAATAGAAAATATTACAGAAGGTTGGAAACCATCATGCGGTTATTCCTCCATTGTGTTTCAATGATTCCCGTTTCTCTAACCAATTGCATTTACCCAAAAAATGGTAAATTAGGATAATCAATCAAAACTTCATGATACAGCTTCAGTATACCTTCAAGAGGACGCTATTAAACAGGACTGTTTTGGAACCTATTTCGCATGTTTTCAAAATGTTAAGATGCATAAGAAACATATAATTTACGAGTAAATCCTTGGATTCGTGGGTAACGCCGAATTCGTGGGTAAAGCAATAAGTACTGTAGTACCGTTTGGGGTTTGCGTTTCTTAGGTGCATAAACTGTAAGTACTGTAAACATTATAGCATACCCATGGCTTGAATATGTGCTGATTTAAACTTAAAATAAACAATCTCCTTGTTTTCAAGGTTAGCATCTATTCGGGATTCGTGGGTAACAAAAGTTTAAACCGTCGTAGATTCTTTTTAAAGCCGTGAACTTATTTTTACGATTTACAATTTTAAGCGCTTGTCAAACTAAATTCAGTGTCCAAAGTCATTAAATATTAATTCAAGTTATAGCAATTATATTTGCTGGACTCGTGGGTAACAGTTGATACGTGGGTAACGTCAAATTTGATTTGATCGAATTTTATGGGTAACACGTATTTGCATAAAATAATCACTTGGACCTCAGAATTATAGAACGAATCTTCGTTTCATGATATAGTCATTTATGGCATATTCACTTAACATTTTCAGAACGATCATTTTATTTTGATACTCGGGTAATTAAATTATTAGCCAAATTGACTTAATGGCCTCTAGAGTCCACAAACTTTGGTGGAATTCAATCGTTTTACATATGATGAGAGATCATGCAAACGTCTTTCTAACGGTAATAATTTCATTTTGATTGAAGGACATTCTATGACATATATGGTGCTTTATCTTTGAATTCGTGGGTAACGCCAATTCATTTAAGCCATCATAACTTGTCCCCTGGTATGACTTGCTAGTAAAGGCCTATATGCACAAAGAGAGCACATTGGACGTGACACGATATGCTCCATCAATAACGTGATTACCTTTATTAATGGCATTTTAAAGTGGAAAGTTAATATAGAGAGAATTTTGTCCCGGTTTCGCTGGAATTGACCATATACGAAAAAGAAGTGGGCCAAAACCCGTTATTTTTGGGATTTGGGGCCAAAAATGGCATTTTGGCCCAAATTTGTACTTTTGTTTGTATACTTTTATATACTTTAGACCAACAATTTAGAAGTTATGGGGCCCGAAAGTTTCCATAATTCCAGGGTTCAGACCAACCTTAACTTAAAACACCTCATCAAATGCATATACCCCATTAGCTTAATTGGTAGAGCATCAGCCTTATATGCTTAAGGTTCCTGGTTCGAATTCCGGTAGGTAAATTAAGGTAAGTGACTTGTATAAAATTAAGCTAGGCAATTTGTATTCGTTGTAAATATTTTCATCTGAAGATACAGACCCGCCATAATCTCAGTGTTCATTCTTTCTCATAATAAGAAGGGTATATTTTCGTATCGTCTATCACTACCGGATAAAAATATCAGGTTTTCTATATCAAATCATTGAATGTGTGAACGCGTACGTTTTCAAGATTTTGTACGCGCTGAACTTTTCACTTTGCATTTGAAGGGGTACGGAAAGTGCGCGAACGCGTAAATTCGTGTGATTTGTGCGTTAAAGTAAACCCAGATGAAACTGCTGTGGATTTTAAATATGGTTCCAAATCATTCCAAAAGTAGCGTATTATTTTTCACATAACAATGTGCACCAAAGAAATCAACCTTCTGTTTGCTTTAAATTACAGCCGAATGTAGTGACGAAGGCGAATCTCTTCCATCTTCTGATCCATGTGAAGTGAATTGCGTGTGCTCTGATGGTAAGCGTGTATGTGCTGTTATGGACTGTTTACCTCCTCCCGATGGTGCTGAAAATTGTGAACCAGAATACATCGATGGAGTATGTTGCCCATCCTTTGAACATTGTAAAGGTATGTGAAAACATCACAAAAAGTAGATACCCTTAGAATTTACAAATTAATTTTACAATATTATATTTACGGTCCACTAAGGCACGTATCTAGATTCACAAAAAAGAGTTACGTTTAATTTTATTTTTTTAACTTGTTGATTTTTACGTCAATCTTCACTTGGGTTGCATGAAACCAAAACCATGCAACATGGTGTAGTGGTTGACACTCTCGTTTTGAATCAGAATTACTGAGTTCGAGACTCAATATCGGCAATTCATTTCTTATTCATTTTAATCCAAAATTTTTACTTTCGTAAATGTGCGCATTGTACTGGAAAAATATATTTTGTGCACTTTTTTTTCTGTAATGGGGCAAATAGAGCCAAAGCGCACCTCGTGGAAAATAAAATTGAGTTCAACGTTCAGGCAGTGTTGCCGTCAGATTGTCTGTTTTTGCTTACGATATTGGCTGTTGCCGCATTAAAAGGAGGTAGACCACCATCGTCTGAAAATTCTAACGTTTGCTAAGGTCGCCCTCAATAGTTTTGAAAATTCGGATTTTTCATCATTGTAATTATAATGATCTAAAATACATTGCACAAATCAAGGCTTGGGGATGTATTTCTGAAAAAATCTGGTTTTAAAAATCTTTTAAAAAAATGTTTTGGCAGATGATCATGGCTTTGGTTTTCTTGGACAAAATGTAAATCAAAACGATCACGAATACCAGTGACACACTTGTGAGTTTTTTTCTGTTCCACAGTGCTAATCTTCTTGTTTGTGGTGATTTAAATTTTTATCAAAAAAAAGTATGTGGCATCTCGGTGCAGATTAGTCATACAGTAAAAAACATATTGGGTAAAATTATATCGAATTCTAGAAATAAAATTTGCGACTTACATGCGACAGTTGCGCCAGGTAACTCCGAATCAGGCATCGGATTGGTCACGTGACAATTAGATTTTGTTCATAAATTCCAGAACATCAAGCTTACATGGAATTAGATCATCACATTATACGACGTGACCGCTCTATTCGCATTCATTCCTCCCAACGATGCTATAAAAGTGGTGAAAGAATATCTCACCAAGGACAAGCCTCTACTATACAGCCTGTCTCGAAAAAATTGTGCAAGTGGAAAGCGCCATCTTTGGCAATTAGAAAATACTGTTGTGACATGATGCTTATATCAACATCAAGGAGCAGTGCTTGCTTTTAAATACCGTTTGTTTTATTCATTTTGGTTTCGGCAATCCAGAGATCTGCTTCACTGAACAACAAAAAAAAGCACTTTTGTGCCACTTTTTAGAAAATTGAATAGAATGTTATATCCAAATATCTGAACTGTACAGTTTCATTTGTAGGATTAAAAATGATTATTAAACGATTGCTCAGTATAAGGATACCCAGCAAACACAAAAACGTTTGAAAAACGTTTTAAATAAGTTATATTATGGTTTTTGGATTAGGTTAAAACGTTTTAATAACATTAAAATGTCGGGTTATATATAAAGGTCATGAAAACGTTTTAAAACGTTTTGTATGAAAACACACAACAATAATATTTTTAAAATGTTTTCAAAATGTTATTGTAAACTATTTATGCAAACATTTTTGCCAAATATTAATTCAACTCTTAAATAACATGTTAAAATATTTGCACCCAGCAAGCACAGAAATGTTCTTAAAATAACATTCTGTATAGAATATTTTGTATCAAGTTTTCAAATATGTTTTTGGAATGTTATTAAAACGTTTTTATAACCTATATATAACCGACATTTTAACGTTTTTTATAAAACATTTTTGTGTGTGCTGGCCAGTAGATTATCAGAAAATCGATGTTATGAAAATGTTTTATACACTTCTTTGTATAACCTTTTGCGAATGATGTTGAAAAGTTTTGTGTTTGCTGGGTAAACACCCGAAGATATATAAAATAAAAAAAAAAGAAATCAACATTTTTAGCAAATGTTATCAAGATTTCAGTAAATTTGATCAATATCCATAAAAAGGCAATTCAACAGGTTAAGTCATCAACATATTGCTTGTATTAAAAGGTTGGTCTGAACCCTGGAATTATGGAAACTTTCGGGCCTCATAACTTCTACATTGTTGGTCTAAAGTATATAAAAGTATACACATTTAGAATGGCAAAGACTTAATAAGTTCATCTGCTAGGTCAAATTTGGACCAAAATGCCATGTTTTTGGCCCACTTCTTTTTCGTAAAAAGTAAAAAAAAAATTCTTGAGCCAACATTTTTTTTTTATTATTAATTTTTAAAACTAGATAAAAATATCAAGGACACTTTTTTTTTAACTTTGAGAAATTTGCACCAAAAATGGTCAAACAATGCTGATTTTTCAAAAAAATCATAAAAAAGCCAGATTTTGGCCAAAATTTCAAATATTTTTGGTGAAATTGGTCAAAATTCAAAAAAATGAAAAAACTGGTCCTAGATATTTTGATCTAGTTTTTAAAATTAATTAAAAAATTACAGCCTAAGAATTTTTTTGTTACGATGTATATGAAAAAGAAGTAATAAAACCCGTTATTTTTAGATTTGGGGCCAAAATGGCATTTTGGCCCAAATTTGTACTTTTGTTTGTATACTTTTATATACTTTAGACCAACAATTTAAAAGTTATGGGGCCCGAAAGTTTCCATAATTCCAGGGTTCAGACCAACTTAACTTAAAAACACCTCATCAAATGCATAAACCCCATTAGCTTAATTGGTAGAGTATCAGCCTTATATGCTTAAGGTTCCTGGTTCGAATTCCGGTAGGTAAATTAAGGTAAGTGACTTGTATAAAATTAAGCTAGGCAATTTGTATTCGTTGTGAATATTTTCATCTGAAGATACAGACCCGCCATAATCTCAGTGTTCATTCTTTCTCATAATAAGAAGGGTATATTTTCGTCGTCTATCACTACCGGATAAAAATATCAGGTTTTCTATATCAAATCATTGAATGTGTGAACGCGTACGTTTTCAAGATTTTGTACGCGCTGAACTTTTCACTTTGCATTTGAAGGGGTACGGAAAGTGCGCGAACGCGTAAATTCGTGTGATTTGTGCGTTAAAGTAAACCCAGATGAAACTGCTGTGGATTTTAAATATGGTTCCAAATCATTCCAAAAGTAGCGTATTATTTTTCACATAACAATGTGCACCAAAGAAATCAACCTTCTGTTTGCTTTAAATTACAGCCGAATGTAGTGACGAAGGCGAATCTCTTCCATCTTCTGATCCATGTGAAGTGAATTGCGTGTGCTCTGATGGTAAGCGTGTATGTGCTGTTATGGACTGTTTACCTCCTCCCGATGGTGCTGAAAATTGTGAACCAGAATACATCGATGGAGTATGTTGCCCATCCTTTGAACATTGTAAAGGTATGTGAAAACATCACAAAAAGTAGATACCCATAGAATTTACAAATTAATTTTACAATATTATATTTACGGTCCACTAAGGCACGTATCTAGATTCACAAAAAAGAGTTACGTTTAATTTTATTTTTTTAACTTGTTGATTTTTACGTCAATCTTCACTTGGGTTGCATGAAACCAAAACCATGCAACATGGTGTAGTGGTTGGCACTCTCGCCTTTGAATCAGAATTACCGAGTTCGAGACTCAATATCGGCAATTCATTTCTTATTCATTTTAATCCAAAATTTTTACTTTCGTAAATGTGCGCATTGTACTGGAAAAATATATTTTGTGCACTTTTTTTTCTGTAATGGGGCAAATAGAGCCAAAGCGCACCTCGTGGAAAATAAAATTGAGTTCAACGTCCAGGCAGTGTTGCCGTCAGATTGTCTGTTTTTGCTTGCGATATTGGCTGTTGCCGCATTAAAAGGAGGTAGACCACCATCGTCTGAAAATTCTAACGTTTGCTAAGGTCGCCCTCAATAGTTTTGAAAATTCGGATTTTTACATCATTGTAATTATAATGATCTAAAATACATTGCACAAATCAAGGCTTGGGGATGTATTTCTGAAAAAATCTGGTTTTAAAAATCTCAGAAAAATTTGTATCAAATATTAATTGAACTTTGGTATGGTTAAAATGTCTCGGGTTGAATCATTACGATCGTCTGACACATTCACGATCTTTAAGCCTGAATGCTTACCGAATGACTCTTAAGTTTTATCATCCTCCCACATGCCAAAACACCCCCCCCCCCCTTTGCATTGCACAAGGCACTTTGGGGGGTAGGGTCCCAATTTGCAAACTTTAAATAACCCATGAATCTACTAATGCCTTTATAGCTTACGACTACTTTGCCACTTTCTTTGATGAGAAAGTCCAAAAGCTCCAAGATAACTTTAAGCAAGGGGTAGACACTTGTATAATGGCATTAAAACATCATAAAAATGAATAACATATAGTAAACTACTTTTTATAATGAAATGAATAACTCGTATTATTGGGCTCAGTTAACTTTAAAATATTTGTAAATAGCGCCCTCATTTTTCACACAAATTTGCAGTTATAGACTAAATAAAAATTACCACAAAAAGGCAGAAAGAAAATCTGAGTTTGAAATAGCAAAAAATATATGTGTATATGAGTGTAATAGCTGATTGTATTGTAAAGATTTATAATAAAATTGTATGTTTTACATTAATAAATGATCCATACAATAAACAAAAAATAAACTAAAAAGGGAAAACAAAACAAACAGACAAACATGAGGAGCAAACAGAAGCTTTAACTGCAGCCTTGGAGGCAGACAAGGTGGAACAAGAGATAACATTTTCAGTGTGAGACGGCTCAAATGTTGATAGAGAGCACGGGAATAGTTACAGCAGAGTTGGAACGTGAATGCGGGTGTGAATACATTAGGAGCGTTTGACAGGTCGACAAGAATGTTGAAAGAATCACAATGGACCTCAAGAGAGGGAAGGTTAGTTTGGGAAAGGAGCCTGTCATGAGCCAGGTCCCAAGATTGGAATATGACCTGGTAGGCAAACCTCTGAATAGACAGGTGGTTTGTTAGGGTTTTTTGTGAGTGGGTGTCAGGTTGAGCTGCTAATTCAAGACCTGGACGGTCCACGATTCCGATGAATCAGGCTAATCATCCGAGGATCCTACTTACAAATGACATCAATGTCATTATTCCTGCCAGGATAATTTGCAAGCAATGTGAATCCCAAGGAAGACAGTGTCCGTTACTCTATCTATAGGTTGGTTGTTGAGAAGGTCCGGGTAAAGAATGTTTTGGCAAAAAATGCAAATCAAAACGATCACGAATACCAGTGCCACAAATTTTTACGTTGAGATTCCTACAGATCGCGATGCCACAAATTTTCTTGATATTCTTCGTACGGTCAAGCTCCGCCAACACGCCATTGACGCAATTATGTGGTGTCTTTGTGTAAATTAGTCATACAGTAAATAACATATTAGGTTATATCGAATTCTGTAAATAAAATTTGCAGCTTACATGCGACAGTTGCGTCCGGTAACTCCGAATCAGGCATCTGATTGGTCACGTGACAATCAGATTTTTTCATAAAAATCCAGAACATCAAGCTTACAGGGAATGGGATCATCCCATCATACGATGTAACCATTTTATTTACATCCGTTCCTCCCGACGATGCTATAAAAGTGGTGAAAGAATATCTCACCAAGGACAA